>NC_081198.1:45611862-45659362 GCF_902713425.1 Acipenser ruthenus | reverse complement strand
CGACTTACAGCCGTAAACAAAAATACATTTCAAGAATCACAGTACAAGTATTAATACAATTAAGAGCAAGATAATACAACATAAAACTGTTTTTCTATTTTGTAGTGATGTAATGCAAGTTTAATTACTATCACAGTACAAAAAGTTAGGAAATAGGTCCTGTTTTTAATGTCTTTTAATTGCATTCATTTGATATAATTAGCATTTAACTGCAGTAAAAAGACAATGGTTGAAAGGTACAGTATTCTGTTAATTTAGTGGTACAATCAAGTACATAGTTGAAGCTCATTAAACAATTCATATACCAGACAAGCATTCAACCGTAAGGGTGGCAGGTATTAGTTTTCATTAAAGCATAAAGGAACATTACATTTTTAGGTCTTATTTGGCTAGCCTTTCCCATTTTACAGAGGCAAATGTCCCCAGTCAAAAATTGATCTATACCACTGCTGGATGAATTGATAAACACTTTTTTATTGGCATATTAGTTAGCAAATGTACCTTAATGTTATAAATGTATCACCTACCTATTGTCCGTATTGGGCTGAAAAGCTCACTTGTTGAATGACAGCAATTCTTAGTTAATATTATGAAAAAATACTCTTTTAAGTAATTCCACAGAAAGCAGCAGTAAAACTAGAGAATTTCTTTTAGTTAATTGGTAGTACGTCTTAAACAGATTTATGTATTTACTTATTGTTAATGAAAAACATCATCAAATGCTAGAATGATGTGAAAATGTCAACAACGTGTCACTTTTACTTAATGTTCAGCATAGTTTTAGTTTGTAACCATTGATAGTACTTGTATGAATGAACACTGCACAACTGTATATAACTGCACATTGCACTACTGGGTTTTGCTGAGAATACAACTATGTTTTGCTAGAGCCACTATACAAAAGTCTTCTAATTTGGAATATTTCAGATGGAACCTATTGTGTAGTGCTTCAAGTCATGCTATATTTGTAAGATGCTGTTTTGTTGCAGTTATGAATATGCTGTCCAAATCATGTGATGTTTATCTCCATCTCAGATGTATTTGTGGATTACAAGTGGAATATATAATACTGTTATACATATGTTTGAGTCTGAAATCTCAAACAGAGCTACAGAATGTATGGAAGTGGCTAGAGGGAGAATTTCAAACCATGATCTAACACCACCCATTCTATCTGTTCACCTATTTGCATTTGCTTCCAGCTGCAGTGTCTCTCTAAAACAAACTGGTTCAAACTGCGTTTATTTAATCTATGCTGTCTTGCAGAAAAAAAAGAAACAGAGCTTAAAATTGTAATAAAATAATACCTATTTTCATGTACTCTAATGTGTGTGCCTTAGTCATGATAGAAATATGGTGGCCTTAAGGTTTTGGAAAGGGGGCATAAACTTAAAAATCTGGCACAAGCAAGACAGCACCTTTTAATAAACCAATCATTAGTTTTTAAGGCTGCTGTAGTGGCCACCCACTTAGGAAAGCAAAGGCTGTGTAAAAAAAGGGATAATTGAATAAGTTAAAACATGCTGGCAATGTTCTGATATCACCAACATCTTGGGCATATTTCAAGCAGTGAAAATCATTGTGGTGGGAAGCTTGGCAGATTTGCATACCTCTGTCCAAATTGTTGTTTTTTTTAAACTCTTAATCTAAAAAAAAAATAATATCCAGAGCTATAAAAAAGCATGTATTCATGTATCTGCTTAAATATATAATTTCATAGGAATCTCTTGGCATGCCACGATAATAATAACATAACACATGAGTTACAATAACTACTTTTAATTTAATCTACTAAGTATGACAGCATGAGCATTTCCACTTAATTAAAAAAAAAAAAATCTGAAGCAGCAATGTTTTAATCACTTGATTTTATTTACTCGCCTGTGGTATCACTTATAATTGTAACTTTCTATTTTTTAATAATGAGGCATTTTTCCACTGTGCATCTCACAAAAAGGTGCTGTCGATAATTAGCAGTCCACTCATATTACTTCGGTTTTTCAATTGGTGTCTCATCCTCATTACAGTAAAATTTAACCTATCTGATTCATTATTGCTGAATAATGTGACTGGAAACCCTTGCAGGCCCTGAAGAAAAAGTAATTCAGCCAAGCAAAATTATCAGCTAATTATATTTAGAATCAAAAGCCCAATAACTATTTGCACACAAATTATGGAACTTGAAGTGAATAGACCTTAATATTAAGCTTCATAGATTTAGCAGACAATTAATTCATTGGAATAGGGAGGTCATTGTATAGCTATTTTGACATCAGATCAATTAGAACTCCATTTAGAATGTATTGGATAATGCAGACTGTATTTTAATTGTGAGATTAAAGATAAGATAAAGATAAAAGTATTATCATAAAGGCTTCTGTTCCTGCGTAAAACCAAAGCATGTACAAAGTTAATCTGAAAATAATATAATATCCTCTGTACATATTTTTATTGCCATAAGTGAACAGGCCAAAAGTCTAATGAACCACAAAGATTACAACCATTGAATTCAAATCAAGTCTTATAATGCAAGTAAGTATCCCCGTGTGGTGCCATAATTGGGTTGTAATTCATTGCCTCTGTATAAAATGTGTTATTATGACATTTTGACAGAGACAATGATTCATAAATCTCCCTACCGACCTGTGAGGGCGCTGTGTAAAGGGAACAGAGTGCCCTGGACTGGATGGCCAGATAATTCATTCCCAGGGTTAGGCGGAAATTGGCCATCTAGAAAGGGGGTGGAGCTATGGCACACTAAATATCCGACCTGGAAGGGAAACTATGTGGCAGCTGCGGATTGGAGGAGCGGTTGCAATCGTTAACCAAGGGGGTGTGATTGACTGTATATAAGGGGACGTAGCAAGGTGATCTATTCCTTTGTTATGGTTAATGCTGAACCGGAAGGAGAACTGTACTGTTATCATGAGTGTTTTGTTTGTTTTGTCGTGTCTAAAATATACGTGTTTGTTGTTATTAGACAGCTAACATGATCCGAAGCTGTCGCTAAAGGCCAGCATCAAACCTGGACAACACTGTGCTTGTGCCATGATTAACTGTATTTGCACCATGAGCACTATAGCACTCACTGTGGACTTGTGATCGTGTTTATGTTATTTATGGGTGTTTAAATACCGGGACTGTTATTTCAGGACTGAACCCGTGGATTAAACAGAGCAATACACAACGCTGTTTTGCCTTTTAGCATTATTGTTTACTGTTGTCATCAAACTTTGGATTACAAAATAAACCATAATTGCACCAGTACTTTGTTGTTTGTCCTTGTCTTGGGCACTGTATCACTCATACACCTGCACACTGCAAACCACTTTGTCACAGACATCTATAAAACGGGATAAATTTGTAACATGATTGATTTTCAAAATGTAACGAATTAGTCAGTGTATATTCCAGTTTTGTATAAACAAAGACGATTACATGTATCCCAGTTATATTGCTGGCAGACTATTTATGTGATAGATTCATTTTATATGAACTAGTTTTTTTCTTTTTTATAAGGAAATTACAACTATTTATCCCATGACGGCTACATCAATGACAGCGCAGGCTCACATAAAATACCAATAAATGCTGGCATTATTACCCTTTAATATATATATATATATATATATATATATATATATATATATATATATATATATATATATATATATATATATAAAATTAGTTTAATGATATACAATAGTATTTAGGCAAAAGACCCTTGTTGTGGCCCATTGGATAATTCAACAGAAATTATCAAAAAAAAAAAAAATCAGTATTGTCTACAATATTCTAATAATGTAACAAGTTAGTGTTTTAGTAATATACAAAATACCAGAATAGCACATTCAAAAGTTTGTCTAAATGTCTTAATAGAATGTTTGTCAAAACTGAGGAGACTACCAAAAGAAATTACATTTTAAAGCATTTCAAAGCACACAAATAACTTAAGGCTTAATAAAACATAAATTAGCATAAATAATTTGATATCTCTGACTGAAGGGGAGGGACTTACATGGTGAAATCAATGTATTACAAAATGTGATAAATGAAAATAGAGCAAAGATATGAAGTGATCTATTTTCAATGGAGACACAAAGTAAAATATTGTTTTTTGTGTTTAAAACAAATCACTGCATTTTTGTTTAAATTTGAAATATACCTAATGTACCTAAAAACATATCAACACTTTTTTTTTTGTTTTGGGATTATTTGAACCACTTTTTTTCATAATTTGGGAAGCAAAGGATTACCAAAATTTAAATTTGACAATTACAATGTAAATTACAATGTAATTTACAATTACCCGAAAGACAGAGCACAAGGAGGTTAAGTGACTTGCTTAGGGTCACATGATGAGTCAGTGGCTGAGGGGGGATTTGAACCAGGGACCTCCTGGTTACAAGCCCTTTTCTTTAACCACTGGACCACACAGCCTCAAACTAGTGTATTGACTGCAATCTCAAACTGATAGACATCCAGTGTATTTCTAGTCAAGCATTTAAATGTGTAGAGAGAAACAAAATGCTTTAAATAAGGGATCTTTAAAGCTACACCTTGTTGGTAATTGTTTATATTTCAGGTTAGATGCTGTTCATTGTGGGCGCTATCCACTGTGCCCAAACACTTTGTTTTATGCTGAAATATTTGTTGGTAAGTAATTTGCATTTTACCTTAAAACACTACAGACCCCGGTTTAGCACTACTCTTGGACTAGTTCATGTTGTCTTAGTTCATGTTGTCTTAGTTCATGTTCTTTCTATTGGGTCATTCCACACCAACTCAACCAGAAAAGGGACATTTTGGTACATACATGATGGTAGCTTCTAAATTGCACCCAGGGTGATTTTTCTGGTCAAGGTTCCTTTCACACTTTAGGTTGACAGGTCGAAGGGGAATTACTATTATTTTTTTTTTTAAATAATGGCTTTTCTGAACTCAGCGTGTCTGAAACCCCCCAGGTGAATTTTTCTAGGAAAATCTGAGATGGGTGGGTAATGGCACTGGTTGAGTTGGCATGGAATGACCCTGTTTTCAATAAAAGTAAACATTTTCAAAAATTGCAATAAAAGTTTTCAGGCAGTTATTGTTGTATACTGTAGTCACATTCTGTTGTATATTTGCTATGCTGTAGAAAGTTTGAACAAATTACAGTTTTGTGTGATAATGTGGAAACAATTTTTTTCTTTGCAAAAAATGCTAAGGATTAACAACGAAAACAAAGTTTATTTGAAATTTACATAGAACAAGTTATAGGTATGATTATAGATATGAAATAAACAGTACCGGGTGTCATTTCGATGTGTATTTTAGTAGGTAAAAGTTAAACATTGGGATAAATGTGCATTGAATTTGCTTACATGAAAGGTGTATTTAGATTTACAAGTGTATGCGTGTGTGTGTGTATATATATATATATATATATATATATATATATA
This sequence comes from Acipenser ruthenus, assembly GCF_902713425.1. Lineage (NCBI taxonomy): Eukaryota > Metazoa > Chordata > Actinopteri > Acipenseriformes > Acipenseridae > Acipenser > Acipenser ruthenus. Next base: position 45,653,921 of record NC_081198.1, on the reverse strand, counting down.
TATATATACACACACACGCGCATACACTTGTAAATCTCGCACACTATATATATATATATATATATATATATATATATATATATATATATAGTGTGCTTGTCAGAAAATATATGCATCTATTTAAGTATTTAATACAAACCTTTTAATTTACCCAAAGTTAAATGTGTGGTGTGTATACTGTAACTGCAGAACTATTTTACATTAAAAATCCTTTTGAGCTGAAGTAACTTAGAAAAATCTTGCTTAAATAATGTACAACATGAGACGGCACAGAGCAATATGCATTTTTAATTACTAAAGTGACTAATATCTAGGTTGTGCTTTGAGGTTTTTGTTTAATTAAAAATGTATCTGTTTTTAAGGCAGCTGGATATCTGTACTCTACACCTGAACAACTGTTTAAGAGGCTTCAGAATTTCTGCAAGAGACCAGACCTTGTAAGGAAACATCATGCCAAGGTAGCTAATGCAGAAACAAAACACCAATACCGATTCCTCTCATAAATAGTTCATAAAAGCAAATTTGTCAGTGTTTGATTTGTTTGAAGGTGAAAGCAAGACGAAATATTGGTCTAATTTATTATTTGTATTATTTTGACAAATTATGTTTTGTTAAAGATAGGAAGTTAAATTCATGTTGAAAACTGAACATTTGCTATTAATGTATTCTTTGAATATATATTATTTGAATCCAAGACACAGATTATGCATTTCTGAGTTAAAGCAGAAGGTAACCGACAGGGATGCTAAACATTACACTACCCAGCAGCTATCCTTTCCTTATACCACGTATATCCACTAGTATTTCTGAAAATGGTGAGATATTGAAAGATAAATAAATAGATATTAGCAGTTGCGCATATATGTTATTTCAATAATATTATTGAATACATGCAATTGTATTATCAAATTACAGTGCAGGTGCCATTGTGAACAAAATGTAATGCAATATTTAAGAAAACTTTTGGTTGCATTGTACTGCATGTACAGTGCCTTGCGAAAGTATTCGGCCCCCTTGAACTTTGCGACCTTTTGCGACATTTCAGGCTTCAAACATAAAGATATGAAACTGTAATTTTTTGTGAAGAATCAACAACAAGTGGGACACAATCATGAAGTGGAACGAAATTTATTGGATATTTCAAACTTTTTTAACAAATAAAAAACTGAAAAATTGGGCGTGCAAAATTATTCAGCCCCCTTAAGTTAATACTTTGTAGCGCCACCTTTTGCTGCGATTACAGCTGTAAGTCGCTTGGGGTATGTCTCTATCAGTTTTGCACATCGAGAGACTGAAATTTTTGCCCATTCCTCCTTGCAAAACAGCTCGAGCTCAGTGAGGTTGGATGGAGAGCATTTGTGAACAGCAGTTTTCAGTTCTTTCCACAGATTCTCGATTGGATTCAGGTCTGGACTTTGACTTGGCCATTCTAACACCTGGATATGTTCATTTGTGAACCATTCCATTGTAGATTTTGCTTTATGTTTTGGATCATTGTCTTGTTGGAAGACAAATCTCCGTCCCAGTCTCAGGTCTTTTGCAGACTCCATCAGGTTTTCTTCCAGAATGGTCCTGTATTTGGCTCCATCCATCTTCCCATCAATTTTAACCATCTTCCCTGTCCCTGCTGAAGAAAAGCAGGCCCAAACCATGATGCTGCCACCACCATGTTTGACAGTGGGGATGGTGTGTTCAGGGTGATGAGCTGTGTTGCTTTTACGCCAAACATAACGTTTTGCATTGTTGCCAAAAAGTTTGATTTTGGTTTCATCTGACCAGAGCACCTTCTTCCACATGTTTGGTGTGTCTCCCAGGTGGCTTGTGGCAAACTGTAAATGACACTTTTTATGGATATCTTTAAGAAATGGCTTTCTTCTTGCCACTCTTCCATAAAGGCCAGATTTGTGCAGTATACGACTGATTGTTGTCCTATGGACAGAGTCTCCCACCTCAGCTGTAGATCTCTGCAGTTCATCCAGAGTGATCATGGGCCTCTTGGCTGCATCTCTAATCAGTCTTCTCCTTGTATGAGCTGAAAGTTTAGAGGGACGGCCAGGTCTTGGTAGATTTGCAGTGGTCTGATACTCATTCCATTTCAATATTATCGCTTGCACAGTGCTCCTTGGGATGTTTAAAGCTTGGGAAATCTTTTTGTATCCAAATCCGGCTTTAAACTTCTCCACAACAGTATCTCGGACCTGCCTGGTGTGTTCCTTGTTCTTCATTATGCTCTCTGCGCTTTAAACGGACCTCTGAGACTATCACAGTGCAGGTGCATTTATACAGAGACTTGATTACACACAGGTGGATTTTATTTATCATCATTAGTCATTTAGGTCAACATTGGATCATTCAGAGATCCTCACTGAACTTCTGGAGAGAGTTTGCTGCACTGAAAGTAAAGGGGCTGAATAATTTTGCACGCCCAATTTTTCAGTTTTTTATTTGTTAAAAAAGTTTGAAATATCCAATAAATTTCGTTCCACTTCATGATTGTGTCCCACTTGTTGTTGATTCTTCACAAAAAAATTACAGTTTCATATCTTTATGTTTGAAGCCTGAAATGTGGCAAAAGGTCGCAAAGTTCAAGGGGGCCGAATACTTTTGCAAGGCACTGTATAGCTTGAGATTAGAGATTAAAGCACTGGCTGTGGGGGATCCTGAAGATACTCCGATCCCATCTTGATTCACTAGCAATAGCAGCAGGAAACAGTGTCCTAGTTTTGAAATAGTATCCAGGGATGCCGATTTAATGAATGAAAGGAATAAAAAGAAGTGCAGCAGTATACCGTACCAATCAGATATTTAATAATTTTTGTAAAACTATGTATGTATTCAATGTACAGTCAAACCCATTTACAACATACCTGGGATATAACGTACACACTTATATAAAGAACCAGTATCATGGAACCAAATAAAATCGTATTAAATCCTGTTTAAATTCTCCTTTTAGTACGTACTCTGATAGTGCATACTTCCTGTTATTATGCACGCACCGCAATGGCACGCAGTGGTCTGTGCTGCTCATATTGCATAGTCGTAGGTCTACTTCTTGCTGTTTGAACGTGACCTTGCTCTCTATTACTGTAATTTATACAGTATTATCATGGCCAGTGCTAAACGATCGTCAATTTCACTTAAGGATAAACTGTACATTATTGTTGAAATCTTAAAGGGATGAAAGCAGTCAGTATGATGTTGTCAAAGAGCTCAAGTTTAAAAAGCAGCAGGGAAAATCTGGGGCAGATAAGACGTTCTTTAATTTAATTAAAAGTCTAAATAAAGACCTTTAACTTGCTAATATGTGATGTGATCTAAGATCATTTAAAAAGTGTTTTGGACACATTTTAAGTTTTGTGTACAACAGTACATTAGCATATCTGACTGTACCAGTGGAATAGTGTGGAGTAGTGGTTAGGACTCTGGACTCTTGACCGGGGGGTCGTGGGTTCAATCCCAGGTGGGGGACACTGCTGCTGTACCTTTGAGCAAGGCACTTTACCTAGATTGCTCTAGTAAAAACCCAACTGTATAAATCGGTAATTGTATGTAAAAATAATGTGTTATCTTGTAACAATTGTAAGTCACCCTGGATAAGGGCGTCTGCTAAGAAATAAATAATAATAGTACATGGTAAAATGGATTCCATAGCATACCAAAAATATTGGCCAATCATCTGAAACTCTCCGCTACAAATCTTGGTTTAAAGTGCAACTGGACATTCCAACACGACAACGATCCAAAGCACACATCAAAATCTACTTCAGAATGGTTAAAGAAGAATAAAATCAAGGTTCTGGAATGGCCTAGTCAAAGTCCCAATCTAAATCCGATTGAGAATCTTTGGTATGAGTTGAAGAAGCCTATGACAAGAGAAGTCCTCAGAATTTGAATGAACTGGAACAATTTTGTATCAGAAGCAAATATTCACGATGGGTATCCTAAAAAGCGAATCTAACCATGCAAGAAAATGGAAAATAGAAACATCAATCAATGTTGCTGTGTAATTGATTTGAAGGTGTATCTAGGTGACCTGTCTTGAATTGTGTCCTGCACATCTTGGGAGGTAATTTGGTCATTGCTTTTAAAAACTGATACAACAAAACAAGGTTCCAGACAGTAATCTTGTTCTACCACATGATTTTAGTTACATTTTCTTAATGTATTCTTGCAGTATGTATTATTTAGACACATCTATTTTTTATTGCTCTGCGGTATTCCAGCGCATTGCCCAGTAAGACTGATTTAGAATTGTTTTTCGGGCACCAGACACAACCTAACAGTACAATGCAAGCAGCAGAAGTCACTTTCACTTACTTTACCACTTTTTACATATATTTCAGTGAGACAAAGTACACACAACAGATGGTCACAGTTATGAAAATGAGTTGATTTCAGCCTTAATTAAATATGTAAATAGGTTTTCAATTTGTGAAAAAATCTACTACTTTTATCTTGGTAAGAATCTCCTAAATAATTTATGGAATAGAACAATTGTACAAATGTGTTTTGCTATTGAAAGTTTCCCCAATTTCTTTTGTAGGTTGACACAGATCAGTTTTCTTGGCTGCTCTGTGTAGGAAACTCAGGTCTCTCCTTGCAGCAGAAGCCAGGGAAGATTTGTGACAGATGGGGCTAAGTCACAAACTTGCAGCCTAAGGCAGAATCTGCGGAACTTTCCAGAGTGTGCCCATATTTACCTGATCAGAGAGGGAGAGGGAAGAAAATGTGCAGAGGAAGCTGAGCCTGGCTGCTTGTCATAGCTGACACAGAGCCATCTGCCACAAACCTGTGGCGGCTTCAGATCTCCATTCCCTGCCACCACCCCAACCCAAATTAAATACAGATTCATAGAGACGTTATGATGGTTACACATGTCCCCAGCTTCACATGCAGGAGACTTTGTTAAAAAAAAAATGTGGTCTGTTGTATAACCACACTCATGTATCCCATATGTGGTGCCACATTGAATTTCCGGTCGAATCTGTTTTTATCCTTTGTACTGGATGACATGGTGCCGGAATTCTTTCTTTCTCCGACATGATGGCAGCCAAGATACAGCTTCAAACACTCGCACTTGGCTGCATTTCTACCTAGGTTGCCAGGTTATCGTCGCGTCCTCAGAGGGCCACGGGGGCTGAAAGGAGGATAAGAGTGCTTCTGGACTAATTGGGCAGCCATCCATGAATTGTTTTTCAGGCGAGAGGGCTGCTTTAGTGCTAGCCGCCTTTGCAAATTAATGATTCTGGCACGGGGTTTTAAGTGAAGGTATTAATAAGGGGTCTGGCAGGTATTCCCATGATTCACAGTGTTACATTTGCATTTAATTAATCTTAAAGAAAGCTGCAAGATAAACAGCTGTAATTCAAACGAGCATTGGGAATATGCGACATGGTGCCACCTATCTGATGAAATGGAAACCAATATACTTGTTTTTATTTTTCTTCAAGCTGTTTCGAACACTATCACTCCAGTAAGTCAGTAATGATTCATAGTGAATTTGAACATTTTGATATGGAAGTGTTAATAAATATTCTGATTTTTGAGACATGGTTTAATTTTCAGTTATATATTATAGGTTAATTACCAATTTACTATGTTGGTGTAATTTTGATGTTTCCAGCAGGTAAGTCAATTTAAACATTTAGTTAAAGGAATCAGATCAAGAACAAAACAATATCACCTTTGACATGGTTTCTGCTATGAATTTATACAAGTATAATTAAAAATAAGATTTAAAAGGATTTTGTGTGGATTTTTTTTTATTATTATTATTTTTTAGCAGTTTATGAACACAAATGATAGCTTGTTAGATTGTGGTCTGATGAATATTTAGGGCCACGAGCTATGACTGACAAGTAAACGGTTTTATCTTGCATCTATTATGTTTCACATGTGTATGCTCAAGGATAAAGGGTAACAATGGCAGTGCTAATGCAAAACAATATACATAAAGCCTGGTTAGATTACATCTGTAAATGCAACTTACTCTGTTTTGCTTTTTTTAATAATTATTTTTAGTTACTTCTCTATTGAATGAATTCACCACAGTGCTATGTCCTATAGAAGTGATTTTATCAGAGATGTACTAGCTTACTAAAAGGAAGGTAAGGCATCTTTAAAGTGAATGTACTTTATCAGTCAGCAGATGCTGCCTAAATCTCTGAATTCTAAATCTAATTAAAGAACAAAGGTGTGTTGTTGTGGCTATCAAATCAGTGTCCAGTATTTTAGCTACACCTTTCAGCCCCTGCTTTGTGGATTAATTAACACATGCTCTTTCAGAAAGGAAAGTCGAGACCTTGCATTCTCTGATACCTCACAGCTGTGTCACAGCGCACAGATTTAAAAAAAGAAATGCAGGCAGGCAGCAGTATTGTTAGAGGCATAGCATTCTTCTAAGCCTCTACTCTCCTTATAACGTGTCTCATTTTTGTCGCTTGCAGCTATGTTCTTTGGCTTTCAGATCCAGTTGGCTTTTTTTTTATGCAACATTAGTGGTATGACACCAGGCCAGGAAAATACAAGCAATAATAAAGCAAGTGAAAAAATAATCTTGGCTAGATAAGACATAATGAATTGTTTCAGTTTAAGTCATTTTAAACTTTAAAAAATAATGTTTATGTGTAATGATGTTTGTTAGGGGTAAGAATGTGCTTAACCGTGGTATTAATAGACTTTGCTGAGGTTGCGTGGGCCCCTGGGTGCATCACAAAACTGTCCTCCTACACGACTGAGCGTGCAGCTGTAATTTAGCCCCAGGCACACCTACCCACAGTCACTATCTAATGCATTTTACATTTGCGCAGATGAAAAAGAGGGAAAAAAGAGGAGGACTTTGCTTTCTTTGTTCCCTTTGTACCCTACGTCAGCTGACACACGGAAACTGTAGTGTAGGGTTTTGTTTGCCTCTAATCTGTAATTAGGAATTCTGTGTACAGGGGCCCTGCATTGTGGCTGCCTTTCAAGTTGACAAATATTACTGAGGGATCATGCTAGTTGAACGCTGAAACTAGAATAATTATGTTACTAAGGTGCTATTTGGCGTACTTTGAATGACACATAGCCAAGGTTTTAACCCTTTTATTATCCTTTTGAGCTTTTTTTCATGGTATAGGTGGGTGGAAGCCAATTTCTTTTCATGCCTTTACATTGGAAGCACCAATGCGAACAAAATGTTATAGAAAAGTCCTCCTAAAAGCAGTTTGGGAATGGTCTATTTTGTAAATTACCATCTTAATTATTATTATTATTATTATTATTATTATTATTATTATTATTATTATTATTATTATTATTTCAATTCTAAGTGATTTAAATGCATTATTATTATGCATCTAGATCATTTAGTCAGAAATGATCACAAATAATTAAGTGAATCAGTCTGAAAATTGTATTTTATTTAAACCATGCTTATGAATGAACATTTTAAAGTAGAAAGTGGCAATATTTAGCTTATTCAGAATTTCATTTCATGCTGGTACTTCGTTCTCATCTCACAATTATCACCTAATTGGACAGTCTTAGTACAAAGAGGTCAACTAAGGCCAAAGTATGTAGGCAATAGATATCTAAAGCTAATAAAGTAGAGTGCACTGTGGAGTTTGGGGATAAGTTGCATTAGCACAACAGAGGAGATGTTCTTCACAGTGGTAGAAATACTTAGCTCTGATGCCACTGTATGGAATTCTGCCCCTTATTAACCTACATGATCCCTGTTTCCAGTAAAACCAAGTGTCACCCATATGACAAAGAACTGCTTACCTCTCAGTAAAATAACCCTCATTTAGCTAATAATTACTCTACCTATTCACAGATGTTGATTTACAACATACCATAGTAAAAGGCTATTTTAATCTTGAAGAGATTTGGAACTTTATAATTATCAGAAATGGGTTCCTGACGGCTGATCTCATTAATAAAAACTGGATCAACTGGCATTTTGAAGTTTCTGGCACTTTTTGGATTTATTCCATCACAGCAGATTCCCATTCCTGTATTGTAAAAATGGTCATACTGTTTCAAATGCGTGATGTAATTTAAAAGAGTGGGAGGTGGAGAGAACAATCTTTCAGCTGAATCTAGACACAGATGACTTCCCAATCTCACTCAGAGGCACATTTTAGTTTATTAACTTACATGTTGACAAACTCTTTAGGTGTAAAGCTCCCTTTACAGGTGGGAAGGAGGGGCGTGATCGAGTCGTGGTCCCAGTGTGCTTGTGAATGTTGTCCAATAACGTGTCTTGCTATGTCTAAATGTTACATGTTTTCGCAGGTTTTTGGGGTTTAAATGTATAAAGATATACATTTAAAAATAAAATGCTGAAGAGTTAACACTGTTAAATGCTAATGCACATTCCATTTATATATATATATATATATATATATATATATATATATATATATATATATATATATATATATATATATATACATATATATATATAAAACACCATGAAAGATTCCCCTTGTAGTATTATTTTCTTCCACCTGGTTGTTTTAGCAAGAAATAAAGGAATTAATACAATTTCTCTTATCCTAAGTGGGAGTGTCAGACTGATTGCTTTGATTGTTCAGGAATTCTGTGCTGTATGCGAGGAATTTCAAAATAACAAACACGTTCTTCATGGGTCGGCATTACTGTGCAGTTACAGCAGCTGCACCAGAAATTGTGTGCTGTTCTGTCAGGATCGGGATCTCTCACGCTATCTGGATCAGATTCCCAGGAATCGGAATCATTTCTTTCAGTTTCAATTGGGCCTATTAGGCGCTCTATGATTAGCTTGAATTTATACGGCACTGGAAAGTTTTTACCAATACCATTTTTAACAGATTGTAGCTCTTCAAATTCGGTGTACAGGAACCTTGGTGGTCAATTACAACATTTTATAAGACATTAAACAAAAGGTCTCTGTGCGTGTGATATTTAAGCATAGAAAAGATATCTAAATGACAGTTTCTTAGCTTGGAGCAAAAGGAAAGTAACACTATTGGATCAATCTTGAAAGATGAATTTATGGAAAGGTGTGGTGCTGCGTTAAGTTGTAAATTGCTATTTCTCAGTATGTAAAATGGAAAATAGTTTAACAACCAATCACTGTGTTTACAACGATTTTTGGCACCCAAAGTGGAACGTTCTTTTTCTAGACCTTTGATGTCATCATACAATTCTTTTCTAGATTTTGGAGATGCGCCTTCTAAGCGTGGAAAACCTGGAGGGGGTAGGTCAGTGCCAATTTGGTTCAATTAACAATCAATGGGTCAAAGTGCATCAAATTCCAGGGATAAATCAAATCATCAGCTTTCTGAGACAAAAATACACTTCCTTATCTCCTGTAATCTCGTTGCAAAACTTGTGTTAGGAAATGCTCGGTATGGAAACTGTCAACCACTAATAATAATAATATAGTTGGTATAGCCTTTTATAGTTGGTATAGCCTTTCTTTGAATCGTATGTCTTTTACCAGACCAAGATCAAGTTTATATTACAGTAAAGTTATTGCTACTGATGACTGCATTGCTGAGAGAGGAGGTATAACCATAAAAAAGGAAAATGAATAAGGAAAATGAATAGTATAGTAAAAAAAAAAAAATCAATGGAATTAGTCGTAGCGGTAGCTTGTTGGCACAACGTCAGCACAGCACTTCAACAAATCTCTTTTATGAGGGAATCTTAAGGGAAACATTTTACAGATAATTATATTTAACTATCCTCAGAGATAAAAACAAATAAAAGCAACAATGACAAGTAGAACACTCCATCTGCTGTAAACCCGAATGGCCATGATCAGGTAAGTACAATTGGAACGCTTTTGCAATATAATTCTAAAATCTTATAAAATCGTTGTAAACACCTTTTTAATGCAATGTACAATTAATTCATAGTATGGTTCTTATAATGTGTGACATCTGAAATATCAGCATAGCTCCTTAATTACCATACAATGACACCCACTGGCGCAGCACGTAGAAGTTAGTATTCTTGAGTATCTAGAGATTCTTTTCCCATCATGTTTAGAAAAATATATTCGGAGCCATTTCTGAGAGGCTAATATCTTGGTTGGCTGTGGTTTGATGTGTTGGACAGGCTTACTGAAGCTCAATATACATGGATAAAAATAAATGGTGATATAGCCCTTAAAATATGTATTTAATTTCCTGCTAAAGCAGATGAGTCCTTATTTTGACAAAGGGATACTGTTGAATTTTATAAATAACTGTTGCAAGCGTTGACAGTTGCTAACATGCGCTTCCCTCAAAGATGCAGCAGCTTCTCTTTCCCTTCTTTCAGCAGTCACAGTCAAGAAGGAAGAATCCTGATATTACCTTTTGTGGTCAACATAAGTAGCACACAATGGCATGGGATCTTCAAAAATCATTACAAAGTCTTGTTATTTGGGATTGTCTTTTCCAGAGCGGTGGGCTGCAAAATCACTGTATCTCAAACCAGATTTTTACCAAGATGCCATGTCATCCTATGTTCAGGAAGAGAATATTTTTCAGCATTGGCCTTTAGCAGTTGGGCAGCAGTGTGGAGTAGTGGTTAGGGCTCTAGACTCTTGACCGGAGGGTTGTGGGTTCAATCCCTGGTAGGGGACACTGCTGCTGTACCCTTGAGCAAGGTACCTTACCTAGATTGCTCCAGTAAAAACCCAACTGTATAAATGGGTAATTGTATGTAAAAATAATGTGATATCTTGTAACCATTGTAAGTCGCCCTGGATAAGGGCATCTGCTAATAAATAATAATAATAATAATAAATATTACTAAAATTTGCTATATAAGCTAAAAAAATAAATAATAAAAAAATGTGTAAGGTGCTTGGTTTTCAATCTAATGTCTCAAACAGAACCTTAAAAGATTAAAGGAACAACTTGATGTCCATCATACAAAGTTTTATAACTGTTTTACAGCTTATTTTAAACATGTTATATCACACACCATAATAGCTGACATTACAAGGCAATATTGGGGTTTGGATGAGTGTGAGCTGCTTGTTATGATGTCATTCAAAACCACTGTACTGTACTATATTATGAAGATGAGGCAAACTGTAAACTGCAATATGCAATAGGCTACAATGTGCAAAAGTTGTGCTGTTTTGCTTTTTCCATATGATACAGCTTAACTGTAATGCTAGGAGTATGTCCTAAATAGCTCACACTTAAATGTCAGGTTAAAGGTGCCTTTATTCATGTTAAAAAGTTAAAATGCAAGTATTGTATGTACCGTAAAAAACGATGTATAAGTCGCACCGGTGTATATGTCGCCACCCCCTTTTTGAGACAACAATTTTAGGAAAAAGCCTATAGGTCACATCAGTGTATAAGTCACTCCCGCCTTTTTGAGACCCCCTAAAAATACCTAGAAAATAGACTTATACAAAGGTTTTTACAGTATGAAGTTAATGTCTGATGTACTTACTACTGTACGAGCACAACCTATGGACATATTTTCATAGCTCCTAGGCTGTTTTCAGAGAACATGCAGCCTTAATGTTCCATTCTGCCAATAAGTAGTCAGCAGATTGTTGTACTCTTTGCCAGATAAAGGGTTCCCTTGGGTTAACGCAAGGACAGATAACAGATACTGTGTGTGGTGTGATATGTCACAGGCAGACATACTAGAAACAAGTCTGTTGCCCTCATGCAAGGAATAGGGGTGTAACATTCATTAAAGTTGCAATATGATTTGTATCACGAGATACAGATCACAATATAAGTATCATAATACACACATGCACAACTGTACTTTGTATAATGTGTAATAATATATTGTTAATAATGGAATATTTGTTAAAAGTCTAAACAAAAATGAGATATGGGAAGCATGTATTCATATCAACTATACGTCCCATTTATTTATTAGCTATGTAGTGCTTTTGGCCATGTACTGTATCTTCACAAAATGCACTTTCTGAATCCATTGAGAATGTCTCCTTGGTTTAATACATAATCTCAATCAATAAACATTAAAAGCTTCTTGACCAGGGCTGAAATAACATTGCACCTTGGAATTTCTGGATTTTGTTTCCAAGCCCTCAAAATATGTAATGCTCTGTCAGCCTCGTTGCAATCGTTCTCTATTCCCTGGAATAAGTCAAAGGCATGGGTCACTGAATTTATGCGTCCTGAGTTGATATTTAAATATGTAAACGACTGGAATCATTTTCTGTTTACGCTATCTGGTGTACGTGACAATAATATTTACATGAAATATCATTATGTGCAAAATAAATAATAGTAAACAAAGACACACTTCATGCAATCCTGATAGTGATCATTTACATGTTGCTTAAGTTTTATAAACAGATCAAAAAATGCATTACCTTCTTGTATTTTTTGTTCTAAAAAATCTAGAAAACATGTACTTGATGACATTATAGTAAAAGACTAATTTAATATGAATTCTTATTAAATATATTGTACTGTACAGTTAAGAAAAAATACAACAGAACCCATGACATGCCTAACTTCAGTTATATGCTTATGTACACAGCAATTACCATTGTGATGTTTTGTTCCACATTGGTCATATGACATCTGTAAAAATAGTCTTCAGTTTGAACTTTCTACATATTGTTTTGTTTGTATCTGTATTTGGTTATTGCAGAAGTTAAATAAATACCATAGCCGTAATTACAATGTTTCCAAATATTATTGTATATATTTATTTATGTTTTTATTTCATTTATATTTATTATCCTTTCATCAGCCTCAAGATAATGGGACGTCTAGACAGACTTATGTCATATCTGTAAAGTGAAAATAAAAAGCAATTTGAAAGTTAAAATGTCTTAACAAATCAGCAACATTTTACATATCATTTATTTAAGTTATTTCCTCTATTTTTTTAGTTAAACAAAGAGATATGCGTGCTCCTTGAGAGAACGGATTACTTTTCTGTAGCCTACTGTTTCTAATGGAATCAGTTTTGGTAAAGCATTTGTTCTGTCTGTTACAGGCTTCAAACTAAAGGGTCTTTGTATTAAGTTTTTAAAGTTACATTACAAAGGGGTTTTAAGACTTCTCAGTGGATTTAACAGCAGCTTTTGATCTGATTATCTGGGGGACTGGTGAAATCCTCACCAACTCCAGCACCCCCACACTATTGGAATCTGAAAAGACCCACCTGAAGGACTTAACTTGCTCCACATCTTTAGCTTTCCTTCAGATAGACCTATTCATGCTTGCACGGGGGTTGGTGGGGGGGGGGGGTGCCCTTTTCCATAAGGTTCACTGGAAAGGAAATACAAAAATCAGGAAGACAGTAACCTATATACCTTATTTCCTGCTATCTTTGCTACAGGAAAAGCACAGAGAGGAAGCCTAATGCAGCATGGTACCTAAATACCTTTTGGACATAAGAACTCAATAAAGGAACTTTCATTGCATCCATTACCCTTACTGCAGTGCATAACAAATTAGATTTAATAGGGTTCCTTTCCCCCACAGTCATTTTTGCCATTTGCTTTAAAATTTCAATTTAGTGCCTAATGCTTGAATTTCCTATAATGTATTATATTGCTATATTATACCAATTACACCAACTGCGAACATTAAATTAAAAGCATTAGCGCAATATTAGGTTATAGATCAGTCGTTTGAAAAAGGTCTGGTTCAAAGCAGCAAGGAAGTTATGTGTTGAGATTTTCAAGCAGATTTGTGGGTTTTAAATTTGAGCAATATGTTCTTTCCTCAAACCCAAACCTGGACTAATGGCAAATGGCTCCTATTGAGCAGTTAAATGATCGTGCACATGGGTATTTTGTATTTGTAGCATAAGATCAAATCAAATAATATTCCAAATATATTTGCACCAATTTCTAATTTTCTCTGGAAGATGGAATGAGAAGTTGCTCAATACAGTGCATTTATCATGAATCTATTGGCTATGTCTTTTTTTAAGTAAATGAACTCTCATTACATTAAAAGTGTTGTTCTAACAATGGAGAAATCAGTGGTTGAAATACTTTTTAGTCTATAGTATGTAAACCGGTATGTAAACAGTCAACACAGTGGTGTTTATTAGTTTTTCTTTTTTTGACCTACCTTGAAATAGGAGGTTTTTGTCTATAGCAAAGGTATGCCTTCCAACTAACCAAACAGGTCATTCAAGTAACTTTATGGCCATGTAAATGGAACATTATCATGATCCAAAAGACAACATAACATCTTTAGGCACATTGTGCAAAGGAGTAATATAATGAGGCATTTCTAAATTCATTTTTGTTGAACAAGATACCAACTTTTGTAATATAAAGCCAGCTATCCTCATTGGTTATTTCAATGTACAGTAAAATCTAGAAATTGACAAAATAATTTACATTTTAAAGTTGTTATTTTCCAATTATTCATAATTGGCATCCATGTATACTTTAATATTTAAAAAATGAAGAAAGATTTAGCCTAGATCTTAGTACTGTAACTGAGCGCTGGAATCGGCTGTTTTATTTTTATTTTTATTATTATTATTTTTATAATAGTGCAATCAGGTAACTCAGGATATAATCAGGTTTAATATCCTGTTATAATTGCCTTTCATTTGGAAAAGAAAAAATGATTTGCTTTTTTTTTTTTTAAAGACCAAATCCACAAATTGAGATTTACTGGGCCTGATAAATGCACCATTTCTAAATGATATTTCAAATTAGCCAGTGGCCATAAACTTAAAGGATGTAATCCATTAACATGTTCTTGGGAAGTATGCAGTGTTCCATTGTTGGGTTCATGGTACTGACGTTTTATACTTATATATTAATTAAATGTTAATTACAGCTATAGCTTGTCAAAGGGAGAGGGAGTTGTCCAGGGAAAGTGACACAGTGAGAGTTGGTACAACACTGACCCGTGTGGTGTAAAGGAGTTAGTGCACATGAAAGGCATAATTGTTAGTGCAATGGCTTTGCATGCCTGTTTTGACTCTGGGCTAGGAAGCTGTAATCCCCATGAAACAAAGCCAAATATTGGAGCATTCCACACTGCTTAAAAACAGACTTGCCTATAGGATTTAGTTTATGGTCATAAAACAGTGGTTTAAAACACAAGTTCAACCATTTTGAAAGTCTATGGTCATACTTTTGGCTTTTTGTATTTGTATTTATTTAGTATGCACTGTTCAAACTACAAGTACACACTTCCAATTATTTCACTGTTCTTTGCTTCAAGGATGAAAAGAGGTGGATCTAGAGTAGCCACAAGTTGTCTCATGTCCAATATCTGCCAGAGCTTGGTTCTTGTGAGCTGTTAGCCCTGTGGTTGGTAATGAATAATATGTGGTCAGTTTCTGTTTTGTATTTTTTGGTACCACCCCAAAGACAACCACTAAAACTAACCCCATTGCTGATTAAAGCAACCCCACGCCACCCCCTCACAGTGACCAGTGTGTGACTGTACCCTCTTATTGAGTTTAAACCCCAACCCCAACCCCAACCCCAGGGGCAGAGCTGCCATATAAAGTCATGGCCTTGTTATGCAAATATAAGACCCAAGTGTAATTGTTCCGTGCTGACTAAACTGAATTAAGAAGATCTATATATTTATATTGTCGACTAAAATGGAATCTATATTGTATTTATCAATTTGATTAATTGATTTTGTGTAGAGCCAGTATGTACAGCTATGGCCAAAAGTTTTGCATCAACTGTAGTATTAACTCATTTTGCTTCATAAAGTCGAATGAAACTTGCTGAATAATGTAACGTTAACATATTGAATTGCATACCGCTTTGTAGTTTTCCATATACTTAACAAAAAAACTGACAATTGAAAAACGTGACATTTCAAAATCTAACATAAAATCCTACACTACAGTCTGCAGTCGGATATCCGTTACCCAGATACACGTCAGTGGCATTTTACCACCCTTGCATTAATAATAAAATCAATCCCCGTTATATATACATGTAACAAATTAATGCACTCATCCGTCACACGCAATTTCCGACTCAAAGCCCATCTTGTCAATGTTAGAATTTATTTGAATATCCATCACAGCCTGCATTTTTTCCTCTCTCTTCATGCCAAATCAGTCTAACGCAGTTGCATTAATTAATAGATACAATACATCTGACCGCTACCAAATCACACCCCAGTCTTGACTGCTCATGAATATGCATGTCAGTGGCAATTTCTTTATATTTTATCTTTATCTTTATATCTTTGTTGTATTTTACTGTATTTTGCTTTATATTTTACTGTTTGCAGGGTTTTTTAGTGGTTTTCTTGCGGTAAATAGTAGCGCTTCCTCCAGTTTCACCTGACGAAAATGCAGCCAAAACAAAGCGAAGAGACAAGCTACGGTAATGTAACCGTTAATCATTAAACAGTTTTAGATACTGTGATGTATTTATTTTAAATCTTTTATCTTTAGTTGTTTTTGTGCATTTTCATTTGCAAGTGAACTATGACATTAGGGCCTTATCGAGCACTGTATTCTGCAATTTTGAATACTGACTTTGGATACTGCGTTGTTGTTTTTTTTTCTTTTAAATCTTTGCTAAATTGCATTACCTTTTATGTTGTACGCAGTTCTGAGTATGGGTAACATTTTGTTTTAATTTTGCTGTTGGGTCGTTAACGGGGAATTTTACCTACTGCTACAATACGTATCAGATTTAAAAGTATGCATTGTATTACAATCCACATGTCATCTCTTTTGGCAAGTGATATTTTCATTATCATATCGTTCTGAATTAAAATACTTATGTTGAAAATACAGTACTGTACCAACAAAATCAATACAGTACATCTAAATGGAAGCCTACTTATTTTAAAACACAGTCTTTTCAGATATGTATTTTTGATATTGTATCTTTTTTGTGTTCCCTGAAAAACGGACAAGGGTTGGAACCCTTGAAGTCAAAATTTTACAGGGTCGGATATGTGAGTGCTGACTGTACTATTATGGCTTCTGGTAGACCTTTGTGATATCATTTTGTAGTCTCTTTGATTACATTATGTTAAACAAAATTATGTCTCAATCCTAGGTGATGCAAAACTGTTAGCCATAGCTGCATGTTGATGTTGGTCTGAAACTGGTATTGAGGGATAATGACCCAGAATTGCAAGATGAGCAGTCTCCTAAATTCTGAATCATTTTCATAATCTCTTTTTGGCCCTGGGGTCATACGTCTTCAGTGTTTGTATTTATTTATGTATTAGTTTTATCCCATTTCAGTATTTACAAGTTGCCATACGTTTCTCAACAGCACTCTGCATTGCAATCGCTCAACAGGTTTCAAAGGAGTGATATTGTAAATAGGCCTGAAAATTATAGTCATAAGATCCAGTCATTAAAATGTGACCCTGTGACTGGGGGAGGAGTTGAGGGGTTGGCTGCCTGTACCAGAACTCATTTGATTCCCAGTATTCAGTAACTCTGCTAATATGGTCTGCATTTAAAGTCTACGTAACCATATCATGTTAATTTATTTAACCGTTTATTTTTGTGTCCCCCCCAATATATATATATATATATATATATATATATATATATGGGAATTTGGTCATTTGTGATTTTATTTCAGTAAATGTAACACATTGTCACAGAACAACGTCAATCCATGAAAGAGTTTAATAGCAAAATATAATGCACAATAACTTTTTTTTGCTTTGATGCAAACATACCGTATATAACACTTATGGCTCTTTATGAACAACGTTTATTTCATTTATTTTTTACATTATATTTAGGGCTTCTGGGTTTTTGGCATTATAAAAAAAAATAGGAACATGAAACAGGTAAGCATCGGTTCCACAATATAAACTAGTAAAAATCAGTCTACATAAACAACTTGAACAGTAATGTAATATTAACAGTACTAACATCAAAAATACAAAACGTTATAGTCGCAGCTTGTGACACTAGTAAAAGACTTTTACTCGCCTGAAACCATGCCAGGCCAAATGAAGGCATCGTGAAAAATAAATGCCGCACTGCACAGTCAACTCTGTTGAAATGAACTTTGTACATCCAACTTAAACATAAAAACTCCCTTTTCACCAACACAGTCATGAATAAAGTCTGCTTAGATTATAGTAAATGCAGACCTCTTTTATATATATAATTTATTTTTAAACAGCATGTTAAGTTAAGGAATTCACAAATAATTTGCAGTGATATGCCATTAAATTCCACTGAGTAAAAAATGTGCTGTAGGAATTTGTTTTGTTTGAAATAAGTGGATAATTCCTAAACTTCATGGACAGCTTGTGTAATGGATAAACAAAAGTGTTTATTAAGTTTTTTTTTTTTTTTAAAGTAAACTATAGTGCATAAGAGTCACCAAAATATCAAATACCGGTAATGTCAATATTCAGCACTGGTACCAGCTTAGTGAACTTTGTAAGCCAGGACATCAGGCTTTTTTGAGAAATAGCCTTTTGATTGCACATTCTTGTTACTATTGGTGTCAATGGAACAAAATACGTTATGCCTATTAACCTCTGCATTGAAATGCCCCCCTTGTAAAAATGATCAGGTTAAACATTAAACAGTCAGTAGAGAAAGGACACCTGTATTTGCTGGTTCTATTACACAGCTTCTGAAAAAAAAAAGCTTTACAGCTGGCCACATTAGCATAATTAAATACACATCAATTGGAAGGCCCCTTCTTTCCCTTCATATGCAGATAATGGCATTTGTCTAAGGTGCTAAGTAACACAAATACTTTTTTTAGGAGTTGAAGACTTCTTAGCGGAAAGTAATAATAATAGGATTTGTATATTGTCTAGGAGGTTCACCTTAAAGCTAGTGGAAGTGATTAGCTGTGGCTGTGCTATTGAAAGAGGTACAGTTGCATTTTGTATTTCAATTATAGCAGCATTCAGGGGCCTGTACTATAGATGTGCATTTTACAACGTGCCTCTGCTTCTACTGTTCCTTTATTCCCCCCTCTATAATAAGGGTAAACAAAGACCAGCATTGTGACTTTAGCCCCCTTTTTAACAGGGGAAAGCCCTGCTGACCCAGGGTTAGCAACAAGACTTCACTGCATGGGGCTTGCGAAAGAGAATTCCACCAGATGAGAAGTGACATGGGGCTTGTGGGTTAATTTGTGTAACAGGCACATTTGCATACAAATGAAAAATGATGGAATTTCTGTTCTGTGAAACTTTCAATGTCATCCGCATCAAGCAGCCGTCAGCGCTCCCTTGCTGTTTGAAGAATATTCATTACTTCTGAAACAGGGGCACCTTGTTTGCTACTAATCTCAACTGCAGGTCAATGACTTAATTTGCTAAACTTTATCAGTGGTGCCACTCACTTTCCTGTATTTATTTTCTTTGTTACTTTTTATAACGTGCTCTTATTGCCTATCTTCACAAAGGGACGATAAGCTTTAAGCACAACAAAGGCACAGTAACTGTTCTCTAAAACTGTTTTAAAGACATAAATGAATTACTTCACAGACAGAATATATCCAACCCACTAAGCCTGTTCTTTCACAAAATCCACTTCTTGAGAGATTTCCTCTGAAACATTTTTTCCTTGATTGGGTTGATTGTTTGTTTTTGTAATCCAAGGACATTTATTTGCAAAAAAGGGTCCTACAACCATGGCACAAGTGTGACAGTAACAGTTAAGTAACTAAATTATTTGTATTTCTCTGGAGTGAAACTGTGTTATGTCTCTCTCTCTCTCTCTCTCTCTCTCTCTCTCTCTCTCTCTCTCTCTCTCTCTCTCTCAGCTGTATAAATTCAGGAAATTGTGTTAATTACACTATTACAACTTTAGCACTGTAAATGAAGTCTTAATTTATAAGTCGTCATCTTGGTAAGAATGTCATCAGGTGACTATAGGGCAACAACAATGTGGAACATTCATCTTGTTTCATGAAAAACTGCAAACTTTAAATAATGCCACATGACAACAACAAAAACGTGAATATTGGTCATATGCTCAGATTTATTTTAAAATGCAGTTTTGCAATGCGTTTCTATATTTTGTTCTGTGAATATGAAAGTGAACTTGAATAGAGTACCAGGGAGGGATATTCTGCCACATGTATTTAATTAAAACTTATTAAAATGTCTTTGTAAGGCTCAGTGGGGTTTAATCGCCTTGGGATCCCATTTTATCTGCTTTCACTTGATTTATTTCTTTACTCAAGCTGTTTATTATGTGGACTCATAAGCTGATAAGAGGAATGTAAACTTTAATAAATAAGAAAGCTTTAGCAGGATTCGGAGACAAAATAAGCAGACCTTTCCCAGCTATAACATCAATCCACCAATGTTAGGGGGGTATCTCCATCGCCATCCTTTCAAATTTCTTCTCAACACAGGTGCAATAGGGAGTTTCAAACACTATATGGCATGGAAATACAGTACCGATTTTACACTGAACTATGTCTAAATACTTTTAATTGCTTGACAATAGGGCATTTTACAGTAAGCAGATTGCTTACAGGTGTACTCGCTACAATGGAACACCTGGTGAGCAGAAGACAACCAGAATACCATGAACTCCAAACTTTTATTTTCAAAGGCCATCCATACACATTGGACATCCACAGATATAGGGGGAGGGGAGGGGAGTCAAAGCTCCTCGGTGTCCACTATTTAACTTATCCAAATACAATAGGAGATATTATCACACTGTATGTTATCCAAACAATAATTAACATACATTACAGATTATATAGTAATGTAACAGTAACTGTATGTATTTTCCAGTACTAGCTTGTAGTATTGATTTGGTTAAGGTTAGGGTTGGGTAATAAAATTGCATTTGTTTGCAGACATCTGTAATGCATGGCTCCTAATCTCCAGCGCACACACACACACGTAGGGGCTGATGTAAGGATACGTGCAAAGTAATTTGCGGCTGCAAAACAATGTACAGGGCACCTCACCCTGTTACAGCCATCATTAATCCATTTAAATTATATTGAAATGTATTCAAATAAAGAAAAAAAAGCATGGAATTGTGTGGTGATCTGTAATACTAAGCGGGTGCAAACATTATAATGAGGTGTAAGGATTTTGCCTTGCACTTGGGCAATTTCTGACCCTCCAAAAATGTTGCACCTCCTCTTACAAGGTGCAAACTATTGTAAAAGTGAGTAATTAAGAGCTGTATAAAACCCCACAACTTGAGACTTGTCATTGACCTTAGGATGGCTGTTGTGGTACACTTCCTGATGCAGCAACGCATGGTTCTTGCTGAGCACAGGTAGGAAAACCTTTGGAGGAGGGCAAGACGGAGAAAACCCTGCATATTCAAACCCAGGGTCACTTTGTTTGGGATGCGGTGGTAAGGCGTTGCCGTCTCACTCCGTGATCCACAAATCTCATACAGTGCCTACTGCTCTCTGTACTCCTAACTCACTTCACCTCTGGACTGTAAGTATGGTGGCTAAGTAGCCTGATGCACAGGCATCGCTCATTGTGACCCTCATTATTTGTGCATGTTGAGTAATTTGCATTGCTCTTAAGCTTACATAGGTTGCTGTGCAAAATAATTGCCTGGCCGCTAGGCAATTTGGATTTTGCAGCCGCAATTGTTTACACTACGGCTATCCTTACATCAGCCCCATAATGTCAAATAACTGTTTTTTTTTGTTTTGTTTTTAAACTATGCTCAGCTTGCAGTTTTAACACAGGGCAGTTCATCTAAATCTTTTACAAAGTAATGATTTATTATGTTTAAATATTTTGTTACAGTCAAATTAATGGTGTTGAAAGAAAACTTGCTTATTCTAATTTAATGCTTTGTCCTTTTTTATTTTAAGATTTCAGCTGCATTTATATTTTATTACTGTATACACTTAAAGGAATGAGGACTATCACATAAACCAGCATAACATGTATTATCAACTGAAAACCATTATCCCACCTTGGGTCTGCTTAACCAGCCAGGTCGACACTGACACGATTGGAAGCATTAAGCAACATGTGAGCAGGTAAGCAACACTTTACTCTGACTGAGTAGAGCAGAGTCCTGCTTTTAAACAACTGGCTCAATCAAGTCGTACATGGTCAGTTCCTGATTGGCAGCTTTCAAGGTTCTCTGATATTTCGGATGTGTGGACAGTATGGCTGCTTTACTTAGTAGTGCAACATTTATTGTGACTAGTTGCACAACAAAGTTGTCACTGTAAGTTAATGCACAAATACATTGTCCTTGGACACTGGATGTGTTGGTTGGAAAACAACAACTGAAATAAGTTGAATGGCTCCATTTTCAGCCCTTAATAAGCAGTTGTTAATATCACAAAACCACAGCAGCATTGCTGGCAGTCTCAGAAGGAGACTCCACTACTCTCTCACTCCCTATGGAATGGGTCAGCAGGGCTTGAACACATTGCTACCAATAGCATTATTCCAGCTCTGTGGATACATCAACAGGACTTCAGTCTCCAGCCCCGCCAATACCCCAATTAAGCCTAAATGTTTTATAACATCTATAAGTCCTCCCCGCAACCGTATGCAATTATACACAGACACCAGAAATCTCTCTGTAAAACAAAAAAAACGTTTTTTGAGACTTTTGTATTTCCTCTCTTCATTGGTGTAAGAAACAGTATATTAAAAGGCTTTAAGGTGAAATTGCAGGTGCTCAAATCAGTGATTTCAAGTATATAATTAATATGAATATTTACATTAAAACTTCATCAAAGTAACTAATTTAATTCTTATTTCTGTAGAGCTTGAAAAGGGTAGTTGGGTTATATGAAGCAAGAATATTCTTGTGAACTATTGTTTGGATCTTTATGCAAAAGCCCTTTGTGAATCAGGCTCTTGATCCCCATAGGCACAGGAGAGCTTGGTATTGATCTTAACTGAAAGGAAAGATTCTTTCATCACTTACCCACCTCCTTCTGCTTTGAGGTGCTTCACCCAGGAGCAGAGCACCCTCATCTGGCAACTTGCCAAAGATTATGTGAAGTAACCTACAACCTAATGAGCTATAGGTGCTGAATTTAAAGTGAGAATGCCTAATTAAGAGCGATCAAAGTTATGGGTCGATCCCAAACAAACCTGGATATTTTTAATGGCAGATTTTTTTTTTTTTTGTTTGGCTGCAGTCCAGCTGTTAGTTAAAATTTGGGTAGGAAAGTTAAGCACTAATTTAAAGAACTCACACCCATGGCCTTGAAATATCTGTTTTTAGTAAATTCACATCTAAATGATAACTACTGGTTAGTTTTATAGATAAATATACTGTGTATTAAAACATGTTTGTCGCTTCCCTTATGTCTTGAGATCCTGCAAGTCTGTGCTCCTATTACTCTGTAAATTAGGTCCATTGTGTGATTTTTTGAAATTTAAAAACTTGTATTTAAAGTTCGCAATGCTGAATGCGTGATAGTACTGTACTAACTGCATGACTTTTGTGTCCTTTTTCTAAGGGCTGTCTCTGGATGTAGATTTCATCCATTTGATTTCTGTTGACACGAAAGTTTACCACCAACTGAAAAACATGCAACAGTATGTAACTTTAATCAATAGTAATACTGTCATTTTATTTAATTTATTGATATTTGATATATCGAAGAATCCCTCATGGAACAAACATATATTTTTTATATATGGTAGAAAAGTATGATCCTTACATTTTTCATATATAGAAATTGGCCCCTTTTTATGTATTTAAAATATATGGGATATATTTAAAATATATTTTAGTCAGTAATCCATATATTTATTTTATATGGATTACAGACTAATGGAAATATATGGTGCACCATATATTTTCAACATACAAAATAAATATATGGATGACTGTGGCAAAGTGGTAATGACGTGCAGGTGAGTGCAGTGCAGAAGAATCACACAGACAACGTTGGTACAGGTGCAAGGGTGTTTATTTAATTTAATAAATGTCCAGAGCCTTAAGGCAAACCTGCAAATAATAATAGTGCTGGAAGTGATACAGCGGCGTGTATCACTTCTATTTGTAATCCACGGGTTTGACCCGCAACCCCAAAGTCCCGTTCAGACACCCACACTAAACACAAACACAAAGACAGTGTGTGATTAAAGTGCTAAAGGTGCAAACAAAAGACAGTTCCTGTAGTGCAAAGGTGCGTGGTGAAGTCCGGGTTTGTCGCTGGCCGGCGGCTGCAGCTCCGGATCGTGCTCAGTAATCTTTGTGAGAAACGACACACAAGACAAACAGTGTAAATACACAGACAAGCAATCACTCACGGTTTTAGCACAAACAAGACGGGCTCCTTCTAGGTTATTTGGTTTAACCATCTGCAAAGGAACAGATCACTCAAGCCATGCCCCCTATTTATACCCTCGCCCATGACCCCGAGGTTAACGAGCGCATCCGCTTCTCCAGTCCTCGGATGCCACGCCGCTTACCGTCTGGGTCACTGAGCTCGGGTGCCATGGCTCCGCCCCCTTCCGAACTGACCGACTTCCATCTACCCTACGGAATAAATTGTCGTGCCATTTCATTAAGGGTACTCTGTTCCTCGTATACCGTGCTCTCACAGGTCGAGAGGGAGATCTAACACTAAGACTCATTCGATCTCTGTCACAATGACTAAAATATTTTTTAAATATATCCCACATATTTTAAATATATATAAAAAAGGGGCCAATTTCTATATATGCAAGATATAAGGATCATACTTTTTTACCACATATTAAAAATATATGTTTTTTCCATAAGGGATGCTTTTTCAGCGTAATTACACATTTATTTTAGTCACACCATACTGGTTGCTATTACAGTGCCCAAAACAAATGTGTAATTACACTGAAAAAGCATTCTTTGATAAAAAAAATGATAAAGCTCAACTTTTTATGCCCAGTGGTTTAGGTAGCATCCTTACATCGTTCAAAGGTATCTCTCTGATTTCGATGTGCCACTTTGTCTTGTTATCAACATCAATGTACTTCTTACACAGCAGAATTATTTGTATCTTTTGAATTTCTTACGAATATCTTTATGGTTACATGGCAATTTGTGATTTTTGCAGGAAACGCATGTGACGCTGCACTAATTGAAATCGGACTGATTATGAGGATTAAAAGGGTCTTCAAGGAATTTGTAAACTTTTTATACTCGTGTCAATGCCATCTGGCATGTCAATATAAAGTTCAAAACACTTCACATAAAAAATCAACACTGGAAGCCAACATAAAATGATGTAACACTTGCTGAGGGGTTAGTAGACAGAATGCAGCCCAAGTATCTCAACAATAATCACTCCCACATTCACAATACACTTTGCCAATACTATTGCAAATAATAAAAATATGTGTGATAATAAAAATACACCTTATGCATCTGTGTGGTAGGCAGAGAATCCTGCGTCCTAGCCTTGCTTGTGAGTTACACTGTTCACCAGATCAACCTCCTCACTCATGCACAGAACAGGTGCAATGTCCTTCATGAGCGCGATTGAAAATGGGAGTTTTTTTATTTCTCTCTCCCTGTCACAGATGGCTTGAATGGTGTGTGTGGGTGGTGACATCAGACCAGAAAAGCAGTACACAGCAGTCTGAGGTACGGGGTTGAAACTGAGGCGCTACAGCACTCAGCGTTTTTATTTAACAAACAAACAAAAATAAAGATTTAAACAAAACACAAAAGAAACAAGCACGTTGGCCAAATAAAAATAAACACAAACAATTAAACAGAATGAGCACCTACAAGGTCTCACAATTGGTAGCAATCGTTTGTCTTCCTCTTACTCACAGTATATTTCCACTATCCTCCTCTTAGCTTTCACTACCTTAATGAACCATGGCAGTCTCTTTTATATCCTGTGGCTGGAGTCTTAAATACCCATTGATCAAACAATTACCTTATTATTATTATTATTATTTATTTCTTAGCAGACGCCCTTATCCAGGGCGACTTACAATTTTTACAAGATATCACATTATTTTACATACAATTACCCATTTATACAGTTGGGTTTTTACTGGAGCAATCTAGGTAAAGTACCTTGCTCAAGGGTACAGCAGCAGTGTCCCCTACCAGGGATTGAACCCACGACCCTCCGGTCAAGAGTCCAAAGCCCTAGGCTCAAGCCACATTTTCACAGGTTTATTTAAGGATGGGGAAGTAACGCCATCCCTGTCAAATAATAATTAAAAACAGGAATACAAAGGTAAATAATTGTTGTCATTTGCACGTTTAGGGAAGGCACTTATTTGAGACTTTAAGACATTTTTCGACTATAAATAATAATAGCAGTTTGTACAGCTATGGCCAAAAGTTTTGCATCACCTAGAATTTTAGGATTGAGACATCATTAAAAAAAAAAAAAAAAAAGAAAAACTATATGAACATAATTTAGCTCTTTTATTTAACATCATGTAATCAAAGAAACTACAAAATTATATTGCAAAAGTCTACCGGAAGCCATAATAGTAGTATTGTATTTCATGTTAGATTTTAAAATGTCACATTTTTCAATTGTTGTCTGTTTTTCGCTAAGTATATGGAAAACTACAAAGCGGTATGTTTATTTGTATATTTTTTAAAAAAAAATTTAGTTGTTGCCAATTAGTTTTTATTATTTTCTCCCCAATTTGAAATGCCCAATTATTTTTAGGCTCAGCTCACCGCTACCACCCCTGTGCTGACTCGGGAGGGGCGAAGATGAACACACGCTGTCCTCCGAAGTGTGTGCCGTCAGCCGCCTGCTTCTTTACACTCTGCAGACTCACCGTGCAGCCGCCTCAGAACTACAGCGTCGGAGGACAACGCAGCTCTGGGCAATTTACAGGCAAGCCCACAGGCGCCCGGCCAGACTACAGGGGTCGCTGGTGCGCGGTGAGCCGAGGACACCCTGGCCTAACCCTCCCTCCCCCCGGACAACGCTCGGCCAATTGAGCGCCGCCCCCTGGGAGCTCCTGTCCATGGTCAGCTGTGGAATAGCCTGGACTTGAACCGGCGACGTCCAGGCTATAGAGCGTATCCTGCACTCTAGCGAGTGCTTTTACTGGATGCGCCACTCGGGAGCCCCCTCCCTGTGCTTATTTGAACAGTTTTATAAGTTTATATTTTAAACGAATGGGTGGCATTATTCCAGTATTTTGTTTTGCTGTAGGTAAAGTCACACTAAGACCCAGACCCGTGGCTTGTTTCTGCAGAATTTACCACATTTTCTACAGATTTGACCTCCGTTTTAACCAATCCCTGGAGTATAAGTCTATACAAAACAAAACACAAGACTGCCCTGAAGCAAAAAAATGTCAATCCAAAAAGCCCTCTTGTACCTGAAAAAAAGCTCAATGCTAACTCAGTTTCTAGTTCGGACTGAGCTTTGTAAACTAAATGCAAGTCTCACATTTGATATTCTCTGTACCAGCTGATATGTAATAGCTGTTTAAGACCTCTTACAGATCGATTTTGTTTTTATTAATACATTATAAGTAATAATATTTAGAAAAAACACACAATTGTCAGAATAAATAATCTTACTTGGAATATATATAGCTCTTGCTTTGTTCACATCAGATATCCCCTTTTGTACAATCTGACCATTATTCTGTTTTGCAAAGTCACTACTAGGCTATTATTTTAATAGCTCTAGGTCCAGTACTGTACAGCTCAGCTTTCTGCTGCTGCATTTGACATGCAATTAATTGACTGCTGCTAGTTGTCAATTAACATTTATTATCAATGAGATAATCAAATTGATTAGCTGGCAGGACCTTAAACGCAATCCTTTCCATTACAAATATGTCTATAAGAGTAAAAGATAGTTCAAATTGATGTGAATGTAAAATTGGTTATGTCAGTCAAGTGCTTGTGTCACATCACATTTGAATAACTGTCTAATGCCCCTTTAAGTTTATATACATAAAAAGATTTCTGCATGCTTATTTCATTTTTAGATCTCAAAGGGTGTTAATTGACTTTTAAAAGACAGTATTTAATCCCTGGAGAGCACACACCATATTAACTCAAATGTATTCAAGATTTGAAATAAAATAAATCCCACATAAAATATTATTTTGCAGAAAGCATAACTTTCTACTCGGTAACCTCTGCAAACCGTAATCTTAATGAAAACAGCAGCAAACTAAATGTTGGGGGTATTTTCCACTACAATTATGCAGTAGTTCACAAAAGCTTGCTATAGCTTATTATTATTATTATTATTATTATTATTATTATTATTATTATTATTATTATTATATGTGTTAGCCTGTCTAATTAATCATTATAGGGTTTTTTTCTGTTTGTTTGTTTTGTTTTGTTTTTACCAAATGGCCATTTAGATTATTTCCATAAATTGGGTGAAAATTTAGCTCAGAGTGCAATAATCATCAGAGAATATTTGGTTGTCATTATTGTCTGTGGATAAAGATAACACTATTCTACATTATCTTTTCTGCATACTGATGAAACAGTAGAAACTGAGACAATCTGTATACCATTAGCCATTAACTACAGAAATGTGATACATATATTCTATTCCTCACCCCTGGGAGCTTGAAATAAAATCAGACAGGCAGGTGTAACTTTACCTCAGAAAGCACTAAATGCTTGATAGGGGCTCCCTGTTTTCATTGCCTTTGTGAATTAAGCATGCTCTTGTCCAAAAAGAAAGCCCTGACCTAAATATGGCTGAAAGACACAACATGTGACCTGTTTAGTGCTGCCTGTCATGGCCTGGAGCCATAGCAGGGACTCTATTAGTGAGAGAAAGCACAGATGCTACCAGATGGCCAACATATTGTCCAGAGATGACCCATGCATAATTGCAGAAAGTTCAATACGCTCAGGTTTAGAATTTAATTGCATTGACCACCTTACTTGCTGCTGCTACTTCAGGATTCAATACATTTAAGGTGGACACTTTCATGAGAAATGGCAACCCATGCATGTTACTGCTTTATTTCTACTTGTGTTTCAATATACTGTCTATAACTGAAATATTCATTCTGTGGGTCCATAGTTTAATGCAAATGTATACGATTGCATTGTGCATACACACATTTTAATCATTTTTATCAGTTGGACCACCAATGAAAAAGGACTTCGTTAAAATCAAATAACATTGTTTGCTATAATTATAATTTGTTTTAGTTGTAGTAGTAGTAATAGTAATAGTCTGTTCTAAGTTTTAACTTCAAGCAGACAAAATGTAATTTTTCATTTTCATGCATCTCCAATCATTTATTTTTACCAGCTCCTCAAGCTGTTACTAGAAGAAGATCTCAAGTACAGCTTGAGGCCTTGTCCAGCCAATAGATAAATATGCTATAGATGCTGTTTGTATCATCCTATCCCTGTTATAAAAATGTCAGAATTTATCAGTTTACAATAAATGGTATAAACTAATGTCAGAAGGTCTCATTGGAGCATCAAAAAATTACAATACATGGAAACAGTTAAACCTTTATTTTGTTATTATTTTTTTTAGTCAAAGACCAAGACTATTGTGCACTCATGCTGGAAAACAAAATATAAGGCACAGAACAAAATATATACGATTGGACTGGGTGAAGTACTTCATAGAAGAGAAATATGAAATCAGATTACACACTTTGTAAAAGTCACCTGTTATCAGCATTATCAGGGTACAGCTAATGAGCCAGTCTACCTTAATTTCCAAAGGTACTATGGACACTGCTGCCAAGTTGCTTATATTTATTTGTAGACGGTCAATTC
The DNA here is from genome assembly GCF_902713425.1 of Acipenser ruthenus. NCBI lineage: Eukaryota > Metazoa > Chordata > Actinopteri > Acipenseriformes > Acipenseridae > Acipenser > Acipenser ruthenus. The sequence goes on along the minus strand of NC_081198.1, from coordinate 45,624,317 downwards.
ATATTGATCATAACTCGACCTTCAGCAGACTGCAATAGATATTATGATCAATAATAGTGTTCAATGAGCTACAACTAGTAGCTACCACAAAGATAAAATAGGCATACTGAAATACAGAAAACCAAAGGTTGTTTCAACTTACGCTATGCAATTAAATTGCTTTTCAAGTCTCTCTTGAGAAGTAACTTGTGTATAAGTTCTCGGATTTATGGTACAGATGATTCATTACTAAAAGAATAAGCTTTCCGGGGTTCGCACGCCTGTTTGTTTTCTTTATCTCTGGAAATGAAAACAGCTGGTGGAGCAAACCTCTGTAGGAAACGTATTGCTGCAACCTTAAAAAAATCTTTACAAATTGTTCATTAGTTAAGCAATGCAAATATTTTATATTTATTGTCCTTCAATAGCAATAACAATTGACCAGCATAAGAATAACACACAACTTAATAAATAAGCAGTGAATGGACTGCTTGCAGAAGTTCCCACTGAAATTGCATCTTATTCTTTCTGTTTTTTGGGGGGGTTTTTTTAGCTTAGACTTACATTTAGTGTATTTTCACGTAGGTTGATTTTTAATCTCCATGGAAACTTGTTTGTGAAAATCATGGCACTGCTGATCCCTCCTAGTAAGATGAGAACAAGTGATAGTGCTAAATATATTGATAACATGTTTGTTATCTGGCAAGATAAAAAAAAAAATAGTTACAATAAAACAGCATCTATAAAACCAAAAAAACACATTCTCCAATGCAATGCATATACTTTCATGATTTCCATTTGTAGTCGCATGTGTCTTGTATACATTAATGTTGCACCTATTCTTCCTGTCATATCCCAAACACACTAAAAACAGCAGTGGCCAAACACTTCAGTCAAAATTGAATAGATGATTTCATATTGAAATTAGTTAATCTTTTGAAAGACTGAAACTGGGGAAAGGTAATACAGTGTAATTCAATAGTACAGTAGGACATTGAATCAAAACCTCTCTGCCTTCTGTAGAACATGCACTATCGATTCTTACCCTCTTTCAGCTGCTGCAGTAAACAACTATTGCAGCTTTTAGGTAGAGATACATAATAGCTCTACTACGTAGCACTTCAAGAGACCAGACTAGAAATAGAACCTAAACACAAGCATATGTAATTCAAATAATATAAACAGAAAATAATAATACAAAATAAATAATTGAAATAATTACTACTACCAATAATGATAACAATAACTTGGAAAATCATATATTTTAATGGATTATAGCCATTCATTAATTTTATTTATTATGATGTAGTAAGTTCTGCTGTTTTCTAAATACGACTACTATGACTACTAGCTGTAGTTCTGTATACATTAAAGATATCAGTATTTTTGCAAAGAAAAATTACTACGACTAATAATAAAATAATAATAATAATAATAATAATAATAATAATAATAATAATAATAATAATAATTCACTTGGGCAATTCAGTGGCCCAAAAAACAGCAGTGTTTTTATCTCAATTTTCTTGGTCACAAACATTTTCTGAGGATAATGATTCATTAAAAGATTCTCATCAGTCGCAAAAGGCACAAATCATTAATAAAAGAACAAAGTGTCATGATACCTTTGGGGGTTTAAGCTTGGACCCACTTGTCATTAGACTGAGAAGTAAGAATGTACATCTGAATTAATATTATTTTTTTATTTCAATTGTGAATAAAATGTATTTCAAATGAGCAGCATTAGCATTTCTGGAAAAAAAAGTCAGGATGCAATGGATTGTCATAACGTATGGCAATTCCAAAGATGATTTTTGTGTTTACAAGCTTAATACAGTACAGTCTCTATGCAAACAAACACTGCAGCTGATTGTAACACATTTTTATGTGGGACACAAAATCAAGGCTGTTCAAACCTTTGCTTTATAAGACTTACATAATCTGGGAATTAAAATGAATTGAAACAGTAAATGCGGATGGATGTTTGCCCAGGGCTTACTGTTGAACCTAGAACTCATAAGGTTTTAAAGCCAATGCAATAAACAAACAGTCAATAGATTGCCATGCCTCTCCTCAGTCGAAACTTTTTCAAGTACTCCACTCTTTTAATCATAGAATATGTCTAGCCCCAAAGTACCCTCAAAACCTTTCTACAAAAGGAATGCACTAATTAACTGCTGTACCTAGATGCTCCCAGGGGATATGTTTCCAACCTAGGCCAATACAAAATAATTTTATTAGAGGTGGATGAAAACTGTATCCTTCTTGACGGATCACCAGAAGCCACTGACTTCAGATCAAAGTTTCTCAAGTGTTTGCGACTGACAGTTAAGGAGGAGGAATACAGTACATTAAAACAGACCCTAGTAGTGGCTGGATATGTTAATACATTCTCCACATTCTGTAAGGGATAAACAGTAAGTGGTGAGTCTGAAAATAATCCACTGTTAAACTATTTTCCACTGTGAATTATTTGAAAGCTAATTCACCACTTCGAGTTGTTCATTCCACTTCCCATTTTTCTATTTCAATTGATATTCATTCAAAAATGCAATTTCCAAATGGTGTTGATATTCCAACTCTTAGCAATTAAGCCATTGTCATATTAACAATTCAATTGCCTTTCAGATAAGAAAACATGCAGTTGACTACTGTGGATTTGGTGACTGGTTTATTTGACAAACCCACTTTTTTCGGACAAACCCAGCTTTTTCTATGTTCTTTTTTGCTCTATGTTCTTTTTTTCAGCTGAATTGGAAAATGAATCAATTAAAAGATCATAGGAATATGTCATACACATGATTTAAACACTGGCAGCAATCTTTGCAGAACTTTATAAACTTCACAAAACAATGTTTTTGGGTTTTTTTTCAAATAGAATTAAATGTTTTCTGTTCTTTAATCCATAACCATTTAATTGGCCCTTACTTGCCTGTGAAGACTTTGCTCTGAGCGACAAGATCTAAGCTAATAGTAGTAACCCAAATACAGCACTATATACGAGATGTGTTCAGACTCTTATATTGAAGGTAAAATATCTTCCATTGTGGTTATCCCTACAAATGTTGTAAAAAGTTTCTATTTAAATGTAAAATAAAACATAGTGTACTATACTCCATTAAGTCATTGATGCACTTTTATTGTGGATAAATGAGTCTGTTTCCCAAATGCTTTACTATCTTATCCTTTATTAATTTAAATTTCCACTCCCCCCATTGTTGTTATGCAGTGGATCACTTTGCTAATCTCAGAACATACAAGGCTATAGAGCAGACCTCTTCTCCATGCTTCTACCCTGCTATTGGTGCCCCCCATGCTTATACTTAACACCATATTGCTTTACTGAAACTGGGACATGTGAACTGGACACACAGTCCATCACCAAAAGTTGCACAAACAAGATTCATTACATCCACATGTGATTGCTAGTAGAGGGCAATTGAAGTATCAGAGGATTTGGGACACAGCCACAATTGGGATAGGCACAAGTTACTTAAGAGGACATCTTGAAGGCAGAATATTTGTGCAACTCTTAACAAATCAGTCAACATGACCACATGCGCAAGTCTGCTACCAAGGCTTCAACCTGGAAGAGTAAGCTGGGTGTATAGCTGTGAACTAACATGGCAGAGATGTACAGTAATAGGAAAGAAAGGCACATTTATAACTGATGATAAGATGGAAGTTAAAAAGGTACTGAAGCTAATTGTAAAACCTAGTTACCCACTACAGTATACCTTTAATAATGCAAGCAAAAAGGCTCTTGTGGTTAGGGGTTGAAAATGTTCTAGGCAAGACTGCAGCTTAATAGCATCATGCTGGTTTAAAGCTAGTGGTTTGACTATTTAAAAATGATGTGACGTGAACAGGGGATGCAAACTCGTATTGTATATAACAAGGGCTCCAGAGAGAACATCTGATACAACATAATCCTGATCTTATCAACACTGAGCATGAAGCTAAAAACATCGTATTTCTGATATTTTCAGAATGGCAATGTCTTGCCATGTAGCTATGTATCAGGATTAATGCTGTTTATTGATTCCACATTTTCTTTTTTTACTGTTACCATATGGGAGTCAGTCAATATCTTCAGCTTAGATTTCTTTGTGTCGGTGATCCTAGTAAAAAGGCTGTCCTCAAGTGACACAATGGTCATATGTTATCAATGTGCTGGCATATTATTGTGAACACAATTTCTATTTTAATAGGTTGAGTGGTTAGAACGTGCCATGCATTTCAAAAGCCATGGTATAATTATTATTTCTTTTTTTCAAAGTTATATAATTTTTATTAAACCAACGGAGACACTTATTTCCATGAAGCTCTTCCAAGCAGGGAAGAGAACAAACCCATACTGCTATAAAGTGCAGTGTTTTACAGTTATTATATGAAATAATTTGAAATGTAATGGCTTTAATCATGAAGAAAAAAAATAAATAAACTGCCAGGACATATCTACTATCAGGAGATGAAGTTAATCATGAAAGTAAGCGTCAGGCCTTAATTGTTAAAATTATATGAAAACAAATAGGATAATGTACCACAACCTCAGAATCAAACAGTGGGGTGTGTGAGGTATTGTTCAGTCTCAATTTTGTATTTATTTTTAGAATGATAAAACTGTTTATGTGGACTCTATGGGTAGGAGAGGTTGCCCTACCAAGACTTTGAAAAAATATATATGATAAACAATAGCATAGATAGGAAACTTAACATGGTACAATTATATACTCAGTGACCAAAAGGATTATAGATGTCCATTGCTTCACAGGATTCACTCTGAAAGAAGATGTTTTTACCCCCCATAATTATTAATTTAAATCATGCAACATACACAATTGAATGGTGATGCTGCCAGATATTGTCAAACCAATTATCCCTTTTGTTCCATGTCGGTAAACAGGAATAGCTAGTATTATCTGTACACCCTGTGTCTTCTGCTGCTTTTGTCACAAGAGGGGACGTTAGAGCTCTGCTGTTTATTTCTTGGGGATTATAAGTGAAACACAGAACCACAAAGCTGGTTTATGTCATTTCCCCTTTGGAGCAAAACCGTGATGCCAAAAAATGAGACATTTGATAGGTTTTAGAGAAAAACAGATGCAGTTCCCATAATTATAGACTCTCTCTTATCTTTGAGCTGGAAATCACATTCCAGATAGAGAAAGTATTTTTTATTGCCCTTATATATATATATATATATATATATATATATATATATATATATATATATATATATATATATATATATATATATATTGTAAATCAATATACTCAGATCTAATTCATATATGAATTGGATCTGAGTATATTGATTTACAATCTCCGACAGAGGTTGCTGGTAATCCTCTGAAATCATAACTATGGGACACGGTAAACCCAATGTTCTCTTTAAGACCATTGACCAAATCCTACATCCAGTTGCTGGATGCTGGAATCTCTGGAACCTGTCTCTCCTGGATGTCCTCTTACCTATCCGGACGCTTACAGTCTGTTTTATTTGCTGGATGCAGTGGCGTTGCAAACCCAGTCACTTGTGGTGTCCCTTGGTTCACCACATCCGCCAATACAACCTCATGTTTCACTCCTATGCTGACGACACCCAGCTCTACTTGAAACTCAACCCTGGAAGCCCCTCTGCCATGGTCCGGCTCTCGGTTTGCATTCAAGACATCAAGGCCTGGATGTCTCCCAATTTTCTTCAGCTGAACACTAGCAAATCTGAACTCCTTCTCGTAGGATCTAAAACTCAACTTAAGGATCTAAATATAGCTGCCCTGAACCTCAGAAACTGTCTGCTGCTGCCTTCCCCCACAGTACAAAGCCTTGGTCTACTTCTTGACAGCAACCTCTCCTTTGATGCCCGCATCACCTCCGTGGTCATATCTTCCTTCTACCATCTTTGAAACATCTCCAAAGTCCGTCCCTACCTTTCCCTCTTGGAAGCGGAGATACTTTGTCATGCATTTGTCTCCTCTCGACTCAACTACTGCAACTCTCTATATGGTGGTCTCCCGGTACGCACCATAAACCGACTGCAACTAGTTGAGAATGTCGCTGTCAGGATCCTTACCAGATGTAAAAAACCTGATCACATCACCCTCCTTCTTGCCCAGATGCACTGGCTACCTCACACAGGTCCCGAGTACCTCCTCAACTTGCTGACCAGCTATGTCCCTGCCCACAAGCTGAGGTCCTCTGACTCTGGCCTGCTTGTTATCCCCAAGCAAAAGTGCACCACACTTGGAGAACGCTTGTTTAGCTTCATGGCTCCGACTCTTTGGAACTCTCCCAGCTTTGGTGCGTCGCTCGCTTTAAATCAACCCTTGACCCACCTGTTCTCTCTTGCTATCCATGCTCTTTAAGCCTGATATCTGCAATTTGCTGCTGTGTTGCTGCTACTATCATGTATTATGCATTTTCCACTGTATTTAATGTATTATGCTTTTTTTTTTACTGTATATCATGTATTATGAATTTCTCTGTATTTAAAGTATTATGGATTTTCTTGTTGTTACTGCATCTTGTAAAGCGCTTTGTGATGGTGGTCCACTATGAAAGGCGCTATATAAAATAACGATTGATTGATTGATTGATTGATTGATATTTCAATCAGGTTGAGCTCAGAAAGCAGTGGTTGGTAGTTATGTAGCTTTTACATTGAAGAAAAGCACAGCAAATTGTCATGGAATCCCAGGTTAACTATTCTCTGAATGCTGTTTAATAATTAAAAGGAACTGCAAAGTGAAAAGCTTGGCAGGTGCGCAAAGTACTCACGACTAAAGACTACCATCTGGCTTGTTTGCCACAAGGGATCTGAACTGATGGAAGTGTTATTTTTGTGTTTGAAAATCCCAAATTGGTTTGATCCATTTGCAGTTTGATATTGCAGATGAAACCTGATAAGATCACGTCTGTTATCACATATTGTATATTATCACAATTGTCAAGGTCCCAATTTTTTGCTGCTTTGATCAGGGGTGTAGTGCTATTTTTAGAAGTGTGGGGTCACCATAATTTCCCATAAAAATACATTCATAAATAAACACCTGAGTTGTGATTCAGGTCTTGTCGTGTGTGTCAAAAATATCATGTCTCAGTTTGCCACTACATATTGTAGAAAGAATTAATTTAAGTACTAGTTGGCATTTTACATGGATGTTAAGTAGTTCACTAGCTAGCTCAGTTGGTAGAGCATTGTACTCTGCTTCCCAGGATAAACAGTTCAAGTCCCACATGAGGTATATTTGTTAATACCTTATTTTTAAAAGTATTGTTTAATTTACCTTATAGACCTATAAGGTTTGGCTTTAAATCCAGTTCATTTCACAAATGAAACCAAGCTGATTATCCCAATGTCCTATATTATAATGAAAAAGCATGCTCTTCTGAGTAAGTGAGATGGCACATTGGGCTAGTTTGCTAACATACTGAACTGTTTGTCCTTGGGGGACTGCGTTCAAATCCAGCTGATTCCTTCCTTTATCCTTGTATATATAGCAAATTATCAAAAAGCAGTTGAAAATAAAGAGAGGAATGCAGTATTTGAACCCAGTGCCCCAAGATGGAAAAGTATAGCATGCTAGTAAATTTACATGGAAGCACTTGCTTCTTCAATTACAATAAGGTAAATGAAGGAAGCAGCTGGATTTGAACCCAGTCCTCCACAGAGAAACATTTCAGCATGCTAGTTATTTAGCCCACTGTGCCATCTCATTTTCATGTAAAAGGCTACTTTATCATATGCTAGGAAATGATCAAATTATTTGAAAATAAACGACAGAGTCATCAGGATTTGAACCCAGTCTACCAAGGAAGAACAGTACAGCATGCTAGTGAATTAGCCCACAGTGCCACATCACTTCCATGGAAGAGCTTGCTTTTTCATTGAGTATAAGGGAAATGAACCAAGTCTTTGAAAATAAAGGAAGGAATCAACTGGATTTGAACCCAGTCTTCAAAGGAGGAACAGCACACAATTTCATTGAATTATCACACTGCATCAAAAGTAAAGCTGGCTCACCTGCTGTGTGAAACACATTATTACATTGTGCGATGTGGACCTGGGGATAAGTTGTGATTCTCAACTAGGTTTCATTTGTGACTTGAACTGGATTAAAATCCAAACCTTATAGTGCTATAAGCTAAATTAAACAACAATTTTGAAAAAGAGTGATTAACACATGCTGGAAAGGCAGAAAACATTCAAGATATTGTTCCTCAACCAAAAGTACAATATCATGAACTGTGACAAAAATGACACCTCTGGTGCCTATAGTACTTTTGCTGGAAGGCATGGGAATACTTCAAACTATATAGAAATGTCACCCTTTTTTTATCAAAAAGCATACACTGACCTCGACCCCCCACCCCAGTACATGCTTTGTAGGCTTTCAGAAAATGACTATAATTTTGGACGGACCCTAATATACAAATTAATACATATTAATGGTATGGTTCTTATGGTGTGTGACATGTAAAATATTAGCATAGCCCCTCCTTAAATACAATAAAAATGCTTCTTATATGGACAGTTTAATTTGAGAATTATGTGCTACTCTGTTCTATGAGAATAAATAAACCGCTTCTAGGAATTTAATATGTATAGTATGTTTCCCACTACACTGGTAGCCGGGAACTGATCACAGGTCAAGCATGACTTTTAGAAATCATGCAATCGGATGCAAATAAGCAACAATACGATTTTTCTTGTTTGATTGTTTACAATTTTTATACATGTGTAAAATTGGGAAACAATTCAGATTATTTATTTATTTAGTCACAGCAGAAACATATAGAGAATATCTCAAACCCCTAGATTCTAAAATCAATGAGAAAGAAATTCTAAGAAAAACCTGAATTGTCCTACCTTTTATTCTTTATTCCAGTCCATCTAACATCCGAAATGAAATCTATGTGCTGTACTCATGATTTTTATTGTAATCCTTGTTGTCTAATTAATAACAGCCTGGTACACTCCTGTGACATTCCAAGATTTATGTTGGGATACTTTGGAACAGAAGTAGATTTATTTAGTGAGTTTGCAACAAACAAAAACAATGACACATCCTCAAGCTTGTGGTTATTCAGATTTTCAAATGTGGACACAGCAAATGGATTTACAAGGCATGGAACAATTGCTTATAGTTAACATCATTTTGCTATTTAGTTAGTGATAATACAAATTCTTCCCCTTCGTAATGATGTCCTTGAGACATAAGACTGTAATGAATTGACATCTCAGCCCACTGAATTGAATGGAAAGGCAAGGGCTGGACACAAACCACAAACCATACAGTTCAGATGAATGTTAACACTAACTTATTGGCCGCTAGTAAGAGATCCATTACATTCTCCCCTGCTTAATCAAATATTGTTTCAATGTCAAAGCGACCACTCGCCATCCGCCATAGTTTATAATGCAAAGAACACAGACATTTAATAACCTGTTTCAACCACAGGGGTCAGGATTCTTTACCATAGGGGGACACTGTAGTGACATTGCATGTCAGCCCATTTAATTAAATATAAAGACAAGGGCTGGATGAAAACGTTAGGTTACTTACTGTAACCCTAGTTACCTGAAAGAGAAGATGACCACCAACACATTACTTATGGGATATGCCTGCCTATTGGTAGGTATTTACTGAGCTCTTTATATCAGAGCTGCCGATAGGCCCCTTCCTGGGGTGACATCCTCGGTTCCGCCTACCGAGGGGTTAAACCTGTCAAGGCCCCTCTGAAGAGGGCCCAAAATGTAGCTAACCCTCTAGTGGAGTGTGTGGCTACCCTCCCAGGTGGGGGCAAGCCAGTACTCTCATACGCAGTCGAGACTGTGTCCGCAATCCAGTGCGACAGTCTCAGCTAACTCTGAAAAATATTTACATTCAAGGGAGCAGTGTTCTCAGAAGATGTTAGGTTAGAAATGCAGACTTAATATGCAAATCGCCTTATCTGGTGGGATTCACAAACAACCATCATCCTGATTGATTTAATAAACTGCTTTTATCTTTCAAAGTGTTAATTAGGCAAGATGGGCAGTGCTTTGAATATTGCCTTACTGTGGCACATAATCAAGAGAATTAAACAAAAAAGGAAGGTTTGTCGTGTTTTAACCTTTTCTTCCAACAAGACGTTAAAGCATTATAATGAGTTAAAAAAAGAAGAAGCACAAACCTTAATCAACACACATAAACACTGGTTAGTTACACAACCTTCTTAACATTTATATCCGCCATTGGAGAACAATATAAGTATCTGCTTTAGCATTCAGTATTTAATACTATTGCCACGATTGTTAGTGTATGTTTAAATTAATCTGTTTGGTAATTACCGGTACTGTATTAAATGCCCCGCATTTCCAAGTTACTTAAATACCCAAAACAGGCATTTGATGTATTTCTGAACGTGTGGATCGTTTTTTTTAAGAAGGTGTTCAAGGAAACTTTTCGTGGAGGGTAAAATAATTAATATGCAGGTGTAGATCAGACCTTTACCAGCAGCACTTTAAATACAACACAATCAACGCCGTGCTCTGAAAATGCAAAGCAAACACAAAACACAAAAACAAGAAGACAGTGTATAATTATTTACTGACCCTCCGACTCACAAAGAGTCTTCATTAGTCTTTTTTGATGTAATTTGTTTGAGGATGGCATCCAGCATATAGGTAACCTTTAATTCGCCTACTGCTAGCACTTTTGTATGCTGAAGTAAGGGTTTGCAACCACTACAAGTATGTGTGTTGTAGCAAAAAAAAAAAAAAATTCCTTAAAATGTTTAGATTTGTGAAGATTTCCAATCGATTTTTTTTTCTATAAAAAAAAATTAACAACTGATGTGGAGATGTTCCAAGTGTCTCTCTTTTCATTCTATGCTTAAATTAATAATTACATTGTCATCATTAATTACTTTATTTTCTGGATTTTCTAGTTCAACTTAAAGTTTCATGCTCATTTTAGAAAGCCTATATCTTGCCCATGAAAAAGTATTGTGTTAAAAAATATTTTTGAATAATTAGAGAATGATTTAAATATAGGTATATCCCCGATCATGCACAAAGATGAAACAGTTGTGCTGTTTTCATTTATTTAGAAATTGTGTCACCAAAGCAGTTTAGCCATGACAGAGGTTTGTTGTAGTGACACGCAACAAACAAACTACCTTTTTGAAGGTAGCACTTGCAGTGACCTTAATCTTTAATCAATACCGTGCTAGGTTAAGCGTTGGAGTATTTTACAAAACTGGGGAATTGCCCTGGACTGAATGAACCATCCATCTGTGGTTATCCTGGGAATACCACTAAAAGTAAGTGCGATGCAATTTACTGTATGGGGATTTCTTGTTACCGTAAAACACTTGAAAAAAATTGAGCTGTGGTTTATGCTGAGGAGGTAAAAGTTGATCAAATCAATCACAAGTTTTATCTTTTGAAAGAAACTCATCAGTTACACAAACTAGAAATGGTTGACTAATGCGTTTGGTGTTCTTTCACTCATTTCACAATAATGAAGTAAAAGAAGTAAACTAAACATGCTGAGCAAAGGGCTATTTTTTATTTTGGCAGTGTGCTCTTTACTTTCAACACCACAGTCCTGGCATTCCCTTCCTATTGTGGCAAACCACATTTTAAAAGCTTTAAAAGGGGTGTTAAAATGTATATGTTTCTTGTTCATTTGAGCATTTAGCACCCCGTGAATACAGAACATTGCTGCACATGCTTTTTTCAGCGTGCTCCTATTTCTTTAATTTGTATAGTTACTCTGCTGGTGACATTTGACCGGGTGTAAAATGTGTATGAATAAATCTGTTAATTCATTTAATGCTGAAGTTCTCTGTCCTGATTCAAAATGTACACTATGTCAAGCAAGACAACAACTATATTGAAGTTTCACAAATCTTTAAAAAAACTGTTATTATAGACCCCCAGGGGTCTATAATAAAAGTTTTTTTTTAAAGATTTGTTATATATACACTACCAGTCAAAAGTTTTAGAACATTTTTCCAGTTTTTATTGAAATTTAAGCAGTTCAAGTCCAGTGAATAACCTGAAATGGTACAATGGTAAGCGGTAAACTGCCAGAGGTGAAAAAAAAAAGTTTAGGTTACCAAAAACTGAAAAATAATGTGTATTTCAGAGTTATACAAAAAGGCCTTTTTCAGGGAACAAGTAATGGGTTAACAACTTACAGCTGTTCTGCAGCAATGGAAGTAAATTAAGCCTTGAAAGTTGATGCTAACAATTCCTACAGGTGTCCCAACTTTTGTTGATTACTTGCAAACCCTCTGTCTGTATAAAAGCAGTGTTGGAACAGACTGTGTTACTACACCCTCTGAAGCATTATTTGGACAGTATTGAACTGCAGGAAGTTGTATATTGCTCTCATAATGGCGAGAAAAAGGCAATTAACAAAGGAAGACAGACAGACCATTATAACCCTTAAAAGTGTAGGTCTTTCCTTTAGAGAAATTGC
>NC_081198.1:45581862-45606862 GCF_902713425.1 Acipenser ruthenus | reverse complement strand
TGTGTGTAAAGGTATATCCCTGAAGCTATAAAGAAGAAATATACAGCCAAATCTGACAAACACAGGCATGCCTGTAGTACTTGAAGAGGGGGTTCAGTTGGGGGGGGGGAGGACTTTTGAAATTTTGTAATCTTTGTTGATCTTTGCCAGCCAAACATGTTGCAGCAATTTGTCTGCAAAAATAAACTGAACATAACGTGATTCTTGCCAAGCATACTAATTTGACTATTTATAGATATGAAATTAAACTTCACAGATTTAAAGTGATCATAATTCTGTGTTTAAGTGTTTAAATATTCCTGGCAGCAAAACAGTGACAATCTTTCAAATTGTACTTTATTTCTAGTTTTCCTTCTGTTTTCCTTTAAGGCGACAACCTGGTCAAACTTCTGTTCTGTTGAATTCAGTAGCTTTTTGTTTTTATATAAAATTCATCATTCAGAAGTGTGGCAAGCTGGGTAGAAAATCACAGGCTTATTCTGCCTGAGGTTAGTTACTGAAGTATTTTTCTTTTTTATTATTTTAATTTGCCAATATACCAGCCTGTTGAATAATACATCATTGGGAAACTAAAGCTATATAGATATTCAGATTGCTTTAGAGAACAACCGCTGATGCCCTAACAATAAATGCACATAACAACCACTTAATTTAACACAAAACATAATGGTTTATTAAGTTATTAAATATATAGCACAATAACTAAAATAAATATAATCTGTTAGTAAAAATGCATGCTTACAACAATACATGTATATATTATGCAATTAATTACTGCTTTCAAGTTTGTTTAAAATATTGCCTGAGGTTTACAAAAGTCACTGGGATTGTTATACAATGGCTGAGGGCATCATTGCACAATTAAGGTTTTGTAATAGTTTTGCTTTTACATAAACAAATACTGTCACTATTTGTTTTACTACAGTCTTGGATTTTTTTTATATATATAAAAGTATCCTAGTATACACTGATACAATAAACATATACTCAAAACTATACTTGTATGTGCTATTTTTTATAAATGGTTGTATTCCATTAGGAAAGTAGATGGTTTGCATCAGCTATTGTAAGACTATGCAATGTTTAAGTGGGAAGGTTTGATTCACTTTTAGTGAATCAAACGGGTCGGTTATTTGGATAAGATGCATTTACAACTTTAAAGTTCATCATATAGTCTAATGTACATGTAACCGTACAGTAGAAAAAAAAATATGACAGTTAAATCAGTTATTGTATAATATGCTTGGGAAAAACAAAGCACACATATTCTATAAAGCCCGGAAAAGCATTTACAGCCAGGTTGTTGGCAATCCTTTTCTGGAATTTTTTTGTACAAGTATAAACAAATATGCTATGTTTATGTGTATGCGACCAATATAGTACGCAAAGACTGGACTGAATACGTTATTAAGAAGGTTTCCAAGAATCCTGGTAAAATAACATTGAAGCTATGTATTTAGAATGTGTAATGTGTTATAATACAGATTGTATCTGCTCTTTCTCACTGTGTTGTATACATTTTTGCTGTTTTAAAGAAAAACAGCTGTATGATTCAACTCAGTAATTATCAGGGAGATGAGGGACAGTCTAAGAAAGCTCTATTCTACACAATACAAATAGTTGTATATACAAGACAGAAACTAGTGTATTTTAGCTATAGTGGTACAGAATTTATTATTGGTCACCAATGGACATTAAATGTTAAACAGTGAGTGATCAATGACAAAAAAATATGTTTGTTATAATTTTTATTGAAAAATAAACACACTTATACACATGGAGGTATATTTTATTGCAACAGTAACATTTAAATTCCATTTATAGCTATGCCAGCTCTTAGGGGGTTGGATTTCTAGTCTAATACATTAAAATAAAGCACTCTAATGTGGCAGGCTATATTCATAGACCTTTGTTAGCTAACAATTGATACAAATTGCTCAACTGTATTCATAAATGGATTCAGGTGCAAGAAGAGTCTATTGCATTGGCATTTTATCAAACTATGAGGCAGTGGATTATGCATATCATTGTATATTGTGAATTATGGCTATCTAGTGCATCTGTATTTGCATATCTAAAAACAGTGGTCTGTAAATAGTGCCAAAAATATGTTGGCAAAGTTTATATGGCAGTTTGTTACTCTTATTCTGGGTTTCATCTGCATTAGTAATGCACAGTGGCTCAACTCTGACCTATTATGACTCAGCGTCCCTAAGAATTGGTTTGGTTCAGTGTGATTTGAAGTGGTTAGTTTTAAAATGGGACATTTCAACCCACTGGGACTGGTGTAAAAGACCTTCCTTGCCTGAACCACTGCCTCGATCTCTAAATGCAGACATCTTAACAGTTACGAAATTCACCTTTTCATGGGATTGTAACTTAACTGGGTCATTGTGTTTTACTAATGATTCCTGGAAGAGAGAAAACAAACTTACACTGTACTGTAGGCTATTCACGGTGGTTACAGGCCATGCATATTCATTCATAGTATTGGATATGTAATTTAAAAAATGTTTTTTTTCTGGGAAACGAATTATTATTTTCTTGATAAACAAGAATTAATTGTCCTTTTACGAATCAAGGACTTGATCATCAGTTCATATCCATTTATTTCATTAAGTGTGATGACAAGCCTTTTTACTTCCTAGTACTGTAATATGTTTGAAATAAAAATGTACTTTATAAACTGTAAGAAACTATCATTTTGCATTTGATTAGCAATTCTGCAGCAAACGCTCAAAAGCATGTCATACCCTGGTAAAGTTAATCACAGGCATATACAGTAGCAGCCAACTTAAGCATAAATGCACAAATCTAACAACACTGGAAACTAGTAGATGTAATTGCCATTGGTGAGCAGGCTTCCAAATTACAAATCATTTTAAAAGTCACAATTATCCTTTACCCAAGTAGCTGTGAATGGCGTTCTTGGTGTAGAATTGAGAGAATGCATCCTATATACCATTCAGCGGTTAAGAAATGAATGTAGAGCAAAAGCCATTTATAGTTTTGTGAATGAACAGATTATATACAGCTTTATAAACACGATCCAATACTGGTCATTTATTAAAATTGACAAACTATTGGAATGGGTGATCAAATCAAAATCAAAAAGTGTATTTGTTTTTGTTGTTGTTTAACAAAACTGATGCAATGCTGTTTCCTGAAGTCAGATTGTCACTCATCTGTGGGTCCAAAGATCTCAGAATATTCTGTTAATATCAGTTCGACTATCTGGTTCTGGTATACCATATGCACAGCCATGTTTCCAGTATCGAACTGAGGCCACAGGAGAGTGGGTCCAAACACAATGCTTATACCTTGGGTGGACATGAGATTCTCCGATGCCTTGACAATGATCCTGTTTAAAAGAAAAGTAAATAAATAAATATATATATATATATTAAAAAAGCACTATTAGGGTTTAACTGATACTAATATATATAAAAAAATCTACATCTACATGTATATGATGACATGCATCAAAACACGAATGGATCTGTAATCCAAATTACAGATAGATTCTAATCATGCAGATTGTAAGTGTGGGGAGAAAAAAATTGAATTTGTAAAACAGAAAACGAATTGCACTCTACAGTAAAACACTTATGCATACCAGACATATTTTGTTTTGAAGGGAACGTTGAGAAATCTGTGAATGCAAATTTAAAATGACTTGAGTTAACCGTTTAGCCCTTTCCAGAATTTGGATGAAGATCACAGTTACTTGGACATGGATCTTAGCCCACTACTAAACAATATTAAAAACTGACAAAAGACACAAACATAAAGCAAGCTGTTGAATTCAGTAGCTAAAAGAGGCACACAAAATGTATAACCAAAATTTGGTTCATGTTGGAGGCTGTTATATGTTTTATATCCTATAGCTGTATAGTTACAGTGAACTTAGTACAGTACTTATGATTTGGGTTAGAGTTGCCTTACCCTGACATTGCCTTTCTGTGCATAGAAGAGATAAACAGAATAGAAATGTTTTAAATTTGCCTTAGATTTTGTAAACACTTACTTGTTGCTTGGATGACAGTAGTTTCTTTAACTGAAAAGTAGGATTTTAGGAATGTATACACAGATATAGATCATGTGTGATTTGTACAGGCTGTAACATCTGTATGCATTTTGTAACACCTTTTATATCTCAAAAAAGTGTGGGTAGCATATATATTACTAAAAGAGGGAAAATAAACTTCAAATATTAAACCATAACATTCCAACAAAATGTTTATAAGGAGAACACTAAGCTTTTGTTGCAAACAAACCTGAAAGAATCCAGATGTTTTTTTTTTTGGTATAAAAATAACAATAAGCTGTTGTTGCATGTTTAAAATGTTCCATGTGGTATTTATGGACAAGTGACAATAATTAAAAGAATATTTGGAACCTTTAAGACCAATATTTTTATAAATATTATAAACAAAGGAAGGTATTGCTTACTGTCTATTTGGGTAGAAGATTAATAGGAGGCTTTTCACTTTTAATCAGGATCTTATGATAACTAAAGCAATTTCCAATGGTTACTTTTGCTATTATGCTCTACCCATTCTACCAATTCAATTCCTATACAGTATCGGTAATCTAATTATCCCACTAATGATTTCACCAACAGATCCTATGAGGTTTTCTAGTTCTGTATTTTGGTAGGGATATACACGTATTGATTAGCACCAGCATGATGAGGATGGAATTGAGTACAGTATTCACCCTGTACTGTAATCATTAAATTCAACAGTGATAGACTGCACACATACATACTGCACTGAACAGTATATTGTATGTGGCCCAATGGAATAGGTATTGGGAGGAGAGCAGATTTCTATAGCATACACCTGGCACCCCCTGGGCTAGCTCATCTCATTTCAGACTTATTTCAGTCAAAATAACCAGAGCAGGCAGATAACTTTCAATACCAGAGTAATTATATTACATGACAAATAAGGTTTGCGGCTGAAATTGCAAAAGAAAAATCTGAAAGAACATACTACCGGAAATTGTAATTGATCTCTAAGATGCAAGAGAGAGTTTAGGTTTGCTGTTTGTTGGAGACGTCTGGTGCTGATTGAATAATACAGCAGTTGGGCAAAGGTCAAAAAAATATATTTAAAGGTGAACATGTATGTCAATCTTTACAATACACGATGGTGGATCAGTAGCAATCCACTTCAATGTTTTAAATTTCTTTCATTTTCCACTATCCTGCACATTTACAAATATATGCGGTGTGTTAAAATGACGAGATCTGGACATATTTATATGTTTTTAAATGTGTTTCACAAAGAGAACAAATAATACCATATATACATTTCACTTAAATGGAGAATACATAGCTGAGGTGCACCTTGAAAATAATAAAAATAGGCAGTTACATGCAATTATCAATGAGGATTCAACTTACATGTATGTGATTGTACCCAAAAAACAAACAAACAAACAAACAAACAAACAAACAAGGCAACCACAGAGTAAAATCCATCTACCATTGCAGTATACAGCAAGGCTTTCATTTTCACATTTCTACAGGATTACGTTTTTACAGGGGGTTCCATAAGTATGCAGGTCTATTTTTAGTTTTCAAGTCTATGAAATACTTTGTATTTTTCTGAAAAACAATCAAGGCAGCACCCACAAAGATGCAACTACCGGTGAAAATCCAGCTCTATAAAAAAATTATAATAATCAGATAAGTTTTTAACTACTTCTTCTGTCTGTATATGAGGAATCAAATTAAAATAAAGAAATAGAGGGTGCAGAGTGAACACTCTAACATAATATGGTTTCAATGCTTATTCACTCAGAAGACGGTTATCTCCTTGAATGCTTAATACACTTTCCAGTTATTGCTTAAATATATGGCAACATCTGATAATCAATACTGACTCATAACATGTTAATAATGTTCATGGTAAACTAGGCTCAGCTAACACTGAGAAGTGTGTTTGTTTGTAACATAAATCCCCTGCCATGGATGTAAATACAAAATTAGAGCTATTGGTATAAAAAAAAAGCCAGGACATTTGCAGTATGCAGTAAAAATGTGAGTGTAGCATATGGGTCACCATGGACAGGCTCCTCCATACATCCATATATATATTTAAGTAAAGACACATTGAAATGATTCTCCATAAATTACCTGATTCTGATTCTCTAAATAACGTTGGTTGTTTTACTAAAGTTTAATAAGGGAGGATGGGGCCAACACCAATGCAATATAATTAAACAATACATGAAGCTACAGAATTGTATTAATAATAATAAGGCAATGCTTTAAGCCTCAGAATCTGAAAGGTAAAATAAATGTGTCTTTGCCTTAGCCCTAAAGCCTCGAATAAAAAATACCAACTATACCTCCCAGCTCTGGCAACCGTTTGCAGGAGTTCAATATACAAGAGAACCATATAAAAAGTTTATATGAATACCGCAATTGTAATTGTTCACTATAAAAAAAACTGTTTTATTTATTTCACAGTAACTAATTGCTAATAAAAAAAGCCCTCACAACTATTGTTATTAGGAAGCACATTATCCACGATTGATGACACATGTAACTATCAGTAAGAAAAGCAACCATCGATTGTTAACAGATTTTCTTAAGACTCCCTGGTGCTACTGACAGATAAACCAGGCTTCCTTTTGTTAACAGCTGATTTGAAGAATAATAGTCCAGAAACTGGAATTTAAATCGGGTAAACCGATATGCTGATTTTGATGGTTGGCTTTCTCAGCTGTTATAATGCGAAGTCGGTGAAGAAGTTTGTTTCTATTAAATAGAGGCAGTCTTATTATCTTACAGCTTTGTGTGAAATGATAAATAACAAACTCCTATAGATTATGTAAACATTTACTACTATGACAACTACCACTACGACTAGAACAACTGCTACTAATGATGAGGTTCATAAAAGAGAAGCCAGATTCTTCCCTTTATTGTGACTTAAGAGGCTTGCAGTGGTATTTCACGTTATCTTTAACATAGTTGACATAGGTTTTGTAAAACGAAGAGGAAAAAGGAATGCTTAAAAAATGTTCTGCCCGAGTGAGGCTTTGCTCAGTGACTCCTGCTGTCAATACATGGGGACTTACTCAGAGAAGCCAGCATGCCGCCTCAGAACCATTACAGACAAAACTGGAACACAATTGAAGGTTGTGGTAAGAGGCTTTAGTCCAAGTTGTCAAGGCAAAGACAAAGATGTTGTTTAAACAGTCTGAAAATAAGATCAGTTTTTACTTAACCTTCTACTGTTGTCAATAATTGTATACAAAATATTTAGGCCTTAGTACTTCTGACTTTGTTTTGGTGCAGGAATGACTTTGGTGATGTTCTATGTGAACTACATTTATACACGTATGTAATACACATAACAGGTGTCGCAATACAGCATACAGTATGTGTAATCTGTACTATATTGTCTACACATTTTCAAGAAAGATAGGGAATTGGCTTGTGCTAGTATATTTGTTGTAGATTTATTAAACAAAGCATTTTAAATTGTGACTGTAGATTAACCAAACCTATAGTACCGGTATGTACAATAAAAAAACATAATTCAGTGCTCTTGTCCTAGTCTGAATTGTGTAGCTGCTTCTCTGTAACTTGACATTGGAGGCAGGCTAAAATGGAAACTCTGTAGATTTGTTGGCAGTGGCTGGGGGCCTGGCTTGTTACAAAAGACAGATCCACCAAAATGCCCCAATGGGATATACTGAAATGATATAAAAAAAAAATGTAAAGCATTAATTCCAGAATTAAATAATCAAATAATTCCAGAATTAAGTTTGTGAGCAAACTGAAAACAAATCACAAGCTATACAAGCTTATAGTTAAAAAAAACACATCCCATTTAGAAATGCTTCGATGTAAAATGACTCCAACTCACCTTTACAAGCAATCTGCAATTTATCACCACAGGTTTGATTAAAATTGTATTTCTTAATAGAATCTAACGAGAGTGGTTTTTGAGAATTATTAATTGTGCATGCTTTAAAAGAGCCTTTAATGAGGTTGGGGGTCTGAGCAGAAAGCTGTCAACATTTATTAACAGGTGGTGCTTCTTAATGTTTCTGTCTCTTGTGTTCTATACTTCATTAAAAAACAGTCCTTGTTGATAACCAAGCAATCGAGTTTAACCCCAAAGGTACTTCTAGTTGTAGGGATTCAGGCATCGTATCCTCAGTGCTATTAAATTCCACTATTCCACCTATTCTTAGGTTTCCATCTACTGATTTATGATGTTAAGTATGTAGAACTAAGGCACGGAACAACTTTAGGCTGATATTTTTGTATTGTTGTTCTCTCATCTCATAAAAAATGTGCATAGTGACCTTTGATCAAGGTAGTTCATATGTAATAGGCAATGAATGCTTATACACAATAACATCACTGTATAACTGTGTCATTAGTAAATCCATTTTTCATCATCTGGACAATTAAAACCATACATTTCAGAAAAGAGAGCACTGTGAGCTTTCAAAAGCTCAAAAGTTGCCAGAGAACTCTGACTTTAATTTACAGTACAATACAATTTTAACTTATAAAGCAGCCTTTCATGTTCCACACTGCTAGGGCACAGTACAGGGACCAAGAGAAACCTTACTGTAAGCCAAGGCATAAAATAAGTTTTAAGCTTTGATTTGAAAATTTGAATAGATACAGAATATATGATATCCCTAGGCAGAGACTTCTTCAGTTTGACTGTTTAGCAGCTGAACGCACTGTCCCTGTGGGATCTGGGTTGAACTGAGCATTAAGTAGGCTGGCACACAGTAGCTTCTAAGTAGAAGCTGTGATGTAAAGTGATACAAATTCATAAACAAAGCCCTTCAGGGCTTTATAGGTGAGAATAATCAATTCTTTACTAGACAGGCAACCAGTGCAGTGCAGCCAGAATTGTAGTAGTATGATGATTTGAATTAGTGCTGGTCAGCAAACAGAAAGATTTTGTACCAGCTGTAGGCTACAGAGTGTTGTACCAAAAATTAGCTAACAAAAATGTAACTGAGATCGTTCGGTGCTATTTGCACTGTGCTAGTATCTTATTCACAAGCATTTTAATATGCACACAATATGTGGAGTTGGTTCTCACCTTTAAGTATTAACAGTAGCTTTAATGTCCTTAGAAATAAAGCAAATTTGAGCTTTAAACTTTTGGCTTAGATCACCCCTGATCATCTAAGACAGTGGTTCCCAACCTTTTTCAATGTAGGGACCACCTTGGTGTTTTTCCCACGGACCGCTTGTCACACATCTTTAACAACAGCATTTTTAAACTAATTTGTATGTGTATATGTGCAAGTACATGTAGAAAGTAAAGTATTTATATAATGTACCTAACTCAATAAGATTCTTAGGCTTGAATCTTTGCTACCAATTCATCAAGGAATTTTGTCATTTTATGTTTTGAAAGTTGCTGATGGTAAAGTTCCTATTTCTTTTGTTTAAAAAAAGGTTTTTTTCACATTCTGAATGCTTTGTAGGGCATTACAATTTTGCAGGATTAAGAGTTTTGTTTGACAGAACCTCCTGACAAATAATGCACTTGGGCTTGTGTCGTCCTCGGATCCAGTAAATGTAAATACCAGTGCTGGTCCCCACAACCATTACCTCGTGTAGCAAATTAATCTATCTATTTCTAACACAATGTATTGCACTCGCTGAGTCGCCATAACTACTGCACATCCGTAATAAAAGAAAACAGATAAACGGGAACAATGCAGACTACATGCATATCTTATTATATATATATATATATAACGTGGTTAAACCTTTCAGTGGGATGCTCCCCCAGGATCATTTTTTTTGTTGCTGTAGTTGACTCTGTTCCTATAAAAATTCACTAAAAAATCAATTTTGTACAGTAGCATCTTGAAATTGGCATCAGTTTTCTCAGAACACTCTGGGGAACATTACAAAGTACTTCAGAAACCATATAAGCTTTTAGGGATTTTTTTTCAAGATGGTATTCCTATTTTGTTTTATTATCATGTATTCCGTTTTATTGAAACATATTGATGTTTGAGCAAATTACAAGACATATTTGTTTTCACCTGTGTGATTGGAATGACATAATTAGGGCTTCTGTTTTTTGGTTTTAACCGATAAAACTCGATAAAACACCCCCCGGTACAAAAAAAATGAAATCGGTGGACAGCCAATAAACACCGGAAAACACCGGAAAAACTGTGGAAATGGTTAATCAAGTCACGTTGACTTTACCCTATTCCCATTAAAAAATAAAACCTACTACAAAAATAATAATAAATACATTTCCCAGTGCTGCTGGGCAATGTCCCGCCTTCCTGACTTGCATCTATCATTGATTTGTTCTCAATACTTTAAACTCGCCCCAACTAGTGAATGACAGCACATTCCTACATTTCTATTGGAGACTCCGCTTGCAAGATTTAAAACGAGATTACAATCAGGATGGAGGCTTGTTAGCGGGATTTCAAGCTGTATTACAGTTAAGATACAGAGGATTTAAAACAGAATTGTGGCAAAATGTACAAAAATGCCTCCAGACAAAAACCCCAGAAGAATGTGCCCGTGACCATAGGGATTTCATTGTGAAAGACAGCAAAGGAAAGAAGGTACAACTTAAGTGTGCAACTACTGTTGAGTATACATATACAAGACATATTACATGTTTATGATCAGGGTCTTTATAAGCAATAATGGACACTACTCTCGATGACCGGTATTTTCTCAAAATAAATATGTATAAATAAAATAATAGTTCATTCATTCCATTATTATCAGTAATAAAGAATGTGTTGCTTAGAACTGCGTAACCGAATTTTGGAAGTTGTGTGCGGACCTCCTGGAGTTTATTCGCGGACCACAGGTTAGGAACCACGGGTCTAAGAGATGTTTCAAGGTCACAAGCTTGAGAGTGCATAATTATAATCAATAAAGTGTGTGAATATGCCCTATGGTTTCAATTTAGGTTTACAATATGGTATTATCTATGATATGAGGCAATTAAACATATGATAATTTGACAAATATGGGTCCTCTTGGATGATGTTAGTTAATTCTAATTGTCTACTTGGTCTAAACTAACCCGTATTACAACTAAGATTTTTCAGTGTCTAAAAGGCTTTGTCAAAAGTTGGTAAGTAGAAATAATTTTTTGGCTTGGCTTTTTCTGCCAAATAGTGTACTATTTGTTATACATAACATGCACTTTTTATACATTTTATGCTAAGGTGCAAGTTATATACTAGAAGAGATCTATATCAAAAGGTTACAGGAGTAGTCTTTGTAAAAGACTGATATCTCAAGGTAGGCAAGTGTAACCTAATGTGTGTTTAGTCATTATGAATAGAGCCTTGCTAGTCTTTCAAAGTAACTACAAAATGTACTCCAACATACACACATTGAACTGAGTAAAAAATTGCAGATTGGTATAGGTGACACTAACTATTTCTTATGGTTTTCACATGGTGCATGTCTGTAATTCACTAAAACATGTTAGTCTATCTGGGACATATTAGAGCTAAATTGTTTGCATGGAATTCACTTGAAATTAACAGAGAGAGCATCATCAGATGCTTCTAATGCAGAAGAATAACATGCACATTGAGGTATGCCATTTTGTGACATCCAGGATTCTGACATTGACCTTACCTTGGTGTCAACATATTTATGAAAAGGTCAAAATCATGCTGTTCTAATGAGTCATTGTGTAATTGGTTGCAACCAAATAGTACCTCAAGTGGCACATGGTGCCTGTCAATAGAGAAATGTAAATGCTAACATAGGTGATGTTGTGCTGGTTCTATATGTCTGTTTCATCATTGACAGTTATTGTTACTATAAAAAACTGCATGAACACCTTCAGAAATCGTGTGTATACATTTTTTTTCATTCTCTACATAGACCTGTTGTTTAATAAGAAACCTGTTCCTTTGCTGTAAAGCAATCCATCAAGCTGTTTCTTTTTTAATTTGCTTTTTAGTGTTAGGTTTCAAAGTCTCAAGTTTTGCAACCAACATTCTAGAAAGTCTAGTTAATTCTTTAAAGCACAATTATGCTTGCTATTTACTCAAGCATAACATCCCAAAACCCAAGAATGCAAAGTGAATTGCTTTTAACGATGACCCTGCAAGCTTTAGACAAGTCATAGAAAATATGTGAACAAGGAACAGTGCATTCTGGTCAGTGTCCTAATTGAAATAGTTTTTTAATCAAATATATTCAAATATAATATGCTATTTAACCCCACCTGTTTACAAAAATAGAAAGAACATTTTTGAATAAAATGTAAAATGTCTGATCTTTGTGCTTAACACAGATCTACTCGAACCCAACATGTGTTTAAAGATCTTTTGTTCAACAGTATTATTACCATTTTTGCCAGTGCTTATTTTGGATACTATCTTGCCTGCATTCATTTACGCAGCATGCCTAGGCAGACGCACAGCTTGAGATAAGGAAAGTAATTCCACAATTCCCATTGTTGATTTAGGGTTAAACACACTTTCTTTTCCATACATGGTACTATACTACAAGAAAATACATGATGCACTCTTCTTTGATTCTTGGAATACCCACAGTACTTCATGAACATTGGCAGAGGAACTTCTATTTCAAACAATATCATATATCATACACAACATTTTTCCTCAAATTAAAATTGTAGTAACTGTAGACAATTATATTCATTTCAACTTTGAAATCAGTATTTTGCATTTATGAACATCTAGTGTGCCTCCTGACAGATATAATCACTAACAGGATAAATAATAATAATAATAATAATAATAATAATAATAATAATAATAATAATAATAATAATAAACTTGCACAATAGTACAAAAACTGCTTTAAAGGGGGTTAAGAGAAGGTCAGTATATATACCTAGCTAGAGATGGTTGAGGTTGAAATACTTCCATTGAACAAATGTCTTTAGGCACTATGCCCACAAAAAAGTGGAAGAAAACAGAAAGGTAACAACCTCAATATGGCAAAATTAAACACTCAAATTGCTTGCTCAATCTGACCTATGCCAAAATGCCTTTGTGGGATATATCGCAATAACAAAGGTTAATTGATTCCAGGCAAGATCATCAGTTGCAGGTGGAAACTTAATAACAGGATGTTTATTAATGAATGTTCATTAATCAGCATTGACAATAGCAATTATAGTATCAACAAGTCACACGGGCGGCACAAAGTAAATACACAGCTCTAAGCTAAAATGCTTAATCTCGAGAAAAAATTGAATGGATGTCTCATTTTTACTTCACTTCACCTAGTTTTGCAAGTTGCAGTAAATGAGTACAATTAAACATCGGCTTACATAATAAGATACAAAAAGGGGTCGAGGGAGGATGTTACCGTAATTATTAGTATATAACATATAAATATTAACGTAAAATTAGTATGTTTCTTATACAAAATAGAATAAAATTAATTAATAAAGAGCAGCATGAAAGCTATATACAGTATATATATATATATATATATATATATATATATATATATATATATATATATATATATATATATATATATATATATATATATAAGGTCAAAGAGCCAGCTGCCCAACATTTCGATATGTTGTACATATCTTTCTCAAGGGTGCCTGTGTTTCAATCAAAACATTGGAGGTATTTATAGGTTTTTGATGGCATGACAACTACTTGTTATTGTTTATATTCAAATCCATGATTTATTCTTACATGATGTAATGGTGTTCTATACATTGTGAAATCATTTTTACTTCTATCTTTAAATCTGTAGTTTTAATTAACATTATATATATATATATATATATATATATATATATATATATATATATATATATATATATATATATATATATATATAGGTTGATTAGAAAGTAAGTTTACCACATCAATGATATGGTGCATTGATGTGGTAAACTTACTTTCTAATCACCCTGCATATTTATAAAGACTGCTGGGAGATATAATAGTTTCCAAGATAGCTTGTATGGCTTCCTTTCATTTTCTCCTGTGGAAGTGCGGTCAATGTCACCCACCTTTAAGAAGGTTGCTTTTGCTCTACCACTTATAGCTTGGAAGAACAGAAGCAATGGAGTGTTAATTTGAATGCAACATCAATTGCCATAGTGCTAGTTACAAACTGATTAATGCTTAACTAAGACATTATGCATTAAATCCCTGCAGCACACAACCCTGGAATGATCTGCGAGTCCAATAACTTTAAGTCATTTATTTATACAGCCATGTTAACAAAAGGAGCACAGATTTAAAACATAGGCCTTAACCACTGCACTGACTAGATGTTAATCAAACACAATCTCATTTTAACACACTCTCATACTATATATATATATATATATATATATATATATATATATATATATATATATATATATATATATAGTAGTCAAGAGTTTACATACCCCAATGGAAATTTATAATTTCTCAAAAACAAATAATTATAGGAAAAATCTTTTGTAGCAAAAGTTTTGCTTTTGTGGATTAAAAAAAAAACAATAAATAGATGTCTACAATTATTTATTTCAGCAATTTTTTTTGCAAAACTCCAAAAATGCTAATTCAGAAGTATTCATACCAAGAAAAATGAAATGAATAGCTAGTTGAGGCACCTTTAGCAATAATAACCTCTTTTAAATGATTGGGATATTTGTCAGTGAGCTTTTGGCATGATTCTTTAGTGATTTTTGACCATTCTTTAACATGCACAGCCTTCTTCAACTCATACCAAACATTTTTGGATTTAGATTGGGACTTTGACTAGGCCATTCCAGAACCTTGATTTTATTCTTCTTTAATCATTCTGAAGTAGATTTTGATGTGTGCTTTAGTTCGTTGTCGTGTTGGAATGTCCAGTTGCACTTTAAAACAAGTTTTGTAGTGGAGCGTTTCAGATAATTGGCCAATATCTTTTAGCTCCATAGAAGGATATTACCACTTCCATGCTTGACAGTAGGTATGGTGTTCTTTTCTTTGTACGTCTCACCAGACTTTTTCCAAATGTAACGACTATCAGCTTGACCAAATAGCTTGAGTTGTGTTTCATCACTCCACAAAACCTTTGACCAGAACTCATATCCATCATTCAAATGCCATTTTGCAAACTTTAAGCAATTATCCTTGTGACATTTTCCTAAGAGTGGCTTTTTCCTTGGCCTGCGATCATTGAGACCTTCATCATGCAATACTCGACCTATGGTTGAAATGGAAACCCCAGTCCCACTTGCAGCCAATTCAATTTGAATATCTTTGGCAGTCAATCTCAGATTGTTATTAACCTTCCTCACAATTCTTCTACTTGTTCTTAGTGAAAGAGCCTTTCTTCCAGAATGAAGGAGCGTTGTGACAGTACCATGAGTCTTGTACTTCTTGATAATAGAAACAATAGTTGTAATTGGGATACTCAAATGCTTGGAAATCTTGATCTACCCTTCTCCAGCTTTAATACAATAAATCATTTTCTGCCTAAGGTCTTCAGATAGCTCTTTACTTTTTTCCAAATTGACTTATTGGTAATGACAGCAATCATCCTATGCCTAACCCTTTTATACTCTCTAAGAATGTTCACCTACAAGCCAGCATTTTCTAAAATTAGGTTCTGCATTATCATATTGAAATTTCTACCATTTTGTAGACAATACGAGTTTTGCAAAAAAAAAAAAAAAAGCTGAAATAAATAATTGTAGACATCTATTTCTTGTAACTTTTTTTCCTCATCCACAAAAGGACGATGAGGCTGTGTGGTCCAATGGTTAAAGAAACAGGCTTGTAACCAGGAGATCCCTGGTTCAAATCCCACCTCAGCCACTGACTCATTGCGTGACCCTGAGCAAGTCACTTAACCTCCTTGTGCTCCGTCTTTCGGGTGAGATGTAATTGTAAGTGACCCTGCAGCTGATGCATAGTTCGCGCACCCTAGTCTCTGTAAGTCGCCTTGGATAAAGGTGTCTGCTAAATAAATAAATAATAATAATTATTTGTTTTAGAGAAATTTCTAGAAATTATACATTTCCATTGGGGTATGTAAACTTTTGACTACAACGGTATATATATATATATATATATATATATATATATATATATATATATATATATATATATATATATATATATTCCATAAAACAAAACAAAAAAACTGGATACACAGTGGTAGCCTAAGTGCATTCAGTTTGATCAGATAAGAAATTGATATCCCAAATAGAAGCTGACATGCATTGCTAAAGATGCCAATGGTAATTAATTAGCATCTAATTTTGAACAGGGAACAACAGGATATAGGAGTTGGTGCTCAATGCTACTTCCCCCTAGGCTCTCTTTATTAGGGTCAGGATTAAGGCTCCTTGATCTGAAGGCCAGTTAATAAACTGAGGGGGGCACATTGACACACACATTTTCATGGTACATCTCTGTCACTGTTTGCACTGCCTCTGGCTACCATGAATGTTCTGAGCTTCATGGTAGCCATGTAAAGAACAACATGGACACATACAGCTTAGGGTAGGATGGATATTTCCATGGCAGCACACCAAACCCAAACATGCTCAGCCCTTATATAATAACTTTTTAATATGATTCTAAATTGTAGTACAATAGCATATTTTATACAGTGTATCAAAGCATATTGTTTAATATCACAGCTTCATAAATTTTAAGATACTTACATTATAGTAATAATAATAGAAAATAAAAAAAATAAATAAAAAAAAATTCCCAATTACAGGGA
Organism: Acipenser ruthenus; assembly: GCF_902713425.1. Classification (NCBI taxonomy): domain Eukaryota; kingdom Metazoa; phylum Chordata; class Actinopteri; order Acipenseriformes; family Acipenseridae; genus Acipenser; species Acipenser ruthenus. Next base: position 45,590,136 of record NC_081198.1, on the reverse strand, counting down.
TAAAATAATAATCAAAAAAACATAACTGAGTTATCAGATATTGTTACCTAATTCAATTTCTTCCCATTATGAGTTACATTTTCAGAGCAAATACCAAATGGAGCACAATGCTGATCAAACTTTCCTGACAAATACAGAATAATCAATCACTTTACTTAAAATAAATATGTAATTAAAAAAGACTGATAAGCAAATATTCTCCTTTTTTTCAAACTAGATCAGAAGAGAGGCTTTAGAAAATGATTTTAATGATTTTTAAAATTACTTTAATTATCCTGTTCTTGATGTCCCTTTTCTGCAAAACTGGATAGAGCCAACTAGTTATTATTTATTTATACATTTTTTATTTATTTATTTATTTTTTTTACCAAGCTTAGCCTTGAGGAAGGAGCCAGAAGACTTTGCAGCCCCACACACTGGCTAGAGTGGTATCCATTCTCATCGCCTCCCGATAAAAAGGATCAAAATACCAGGGCTCTGAATCACAACATCCCTGATGTGCATTTGTGAAACAAAAGGGCAAGATTTATGTTTTATTTGTCTTATGACTAGAGATTGGAGGTTCTTTGCAAAACTGTTCTGGTCTTCTGTCCAATCACAACTTAACTTGTTTTTTGGCATCATTGTGCTTGATGGATATTCAATTCAGAAATGTAATTCCCTGTCAAAATGCTTAGATGGTATAAACCTATTGGAGGTCTCCGAAACTAAACTGGCTATGAATACAACAATGTGTGTGAAGGACTTAAGTACAAGAACAAAAATGAAAGTGTTCCCCATAGAGCATTTATCGTATTAATTCTGAGCATGATACCTTCACTAACCTCATGTGTGCCACTGTGGATGACAAAAACCCATTGTTTAAGTCAATGTGGTGAATTCTACTAAAAAAAAAAAAAAAAAAAAAAACTACAAAACTACAAAAAACACCACTCCCAATACACCCACGGGAGTGGAATAAATAGTACATGGGGATGTGAAGGTACAGTTAAAAAAAATCTGGTTTCCTTGACCACATCATCGCAATACGGATATACAACTGCTTATTGAATCCAGGCTATGCAGATCAGAAAAAAAAGAATACTGGCTCCATAAAGCACATTGCCAGCCCACAATAAAGAGCGAAGACTTTTACTGTGTCTGGTATCTAAGCCAGGGTAAAAATAGAGCCCCTCAAGTGTAAACTTTCATACCATTTTTTCTGTGCAGTGAACAAAGGAATTCCAAAAAACTGTCACAATACTTTTGTCAGATCACACACACGCCCTAATTCAGATTTTCCTCATTCTAATCTTTGCCAAATCATATTTTTTTTTGTGACTGTGTACAAAAAGATGGTGAAAAGCGAATTAATTTTGTACTGACTGAAGGAATAATACATATTATACATTCATAACTGATACATACAATTATTGTTGTTAGCTACTAACTTTAGAAGGTTATCTTGTGGTCACAAAAGGAAAACAATTTATGCTGTCTGTGCTTTATGAAGAAATTAAAATGCACAGAATAATTATGAAAATATAGTCTTTGAGGTCTAAAAGGTCTCCTTTTCTGACATGACAGCCAACAGAGCTCAAGCTTGTGGAAATTATTTTGATTAAAAAGGTAACATTTTGCTCCAAAAGAAAGATTGCGAATCTCCATGTTGAATTGAATTATTTGTTTTACCAAAAAGGAGAAAAACACTATTGAAATGTATGTTTATTTAAAAAAATAAAAAAAATAAAAAATATGCCACAGTACGTTTAATTTATACATCCAGAAGATTTCAGAATGTCACCTAAATGTTGAACTAGGTGTTACTTCTACTTAGAAATCACAGTGAACATCTATCTAGTTATTAAAAAAAAAGAAACATAATAATAAACGTATCCAGAGATAATTGTCCAAGACTTTCTCTGCACTGTCAGTGGAAAAAGTAGGTCTCAGGAGAACTTTAAAAACTATAATCCTTCTCATCACTTGAGCATGTGCCCTCCAGAGCTGGTTTTATGCTGCTAGACGCAGGGAAAAAAACATTTCACATTCACAGATGATCCTAATTTGGTGCGGTTTGGAGTGTAATTTAGATCAAACGAATCAATGTAAATGAGTCAGGGTTTCTTAATTAGGTGCCTCTGAAGAGAAAAAGAAAAAAAAAAGTTGGACCACATCAGTAGGTGTGGGTGTGGCGCCCACAGTTCTGGAGTTTTTCCTATATACATATCCCAATACCATGCTGTCATACATGCCAGTCTTTTTTATTATTATTTTTGCTTCAATAAGGCAAAATGAATAAATGTGCAAAGGGAACAGACTTTAAGACGCTAACTAAGATTGGTTCTGAGAAGACACTGTCTTTTAGCTGTGATTTAGCTGTCTCTTTCTACTAGATTGCCAGCTGTTTTTTGTTCTTATTTCAAACTGTCAGTGAGGTCGCCAAATGTAGTTTTATCTCCACCTCTGAATTCACCTTTCATTTCAGCCAATGCAAGAGGCACCGGGAGAAGTTCATGCTTCAAGATGAACGGAAGATCAACTGGCCTCCCAGCCTCATAAGCTGTGATGAGCCTCTGTAATACACCTCTGTCAGCCTTGATTACCTTCTCTGTTGACGTCTTTGACATCTTCACATTATACAGGTCACTGAAAGTCGGAGCATTATTATCAACTTTTGGTGATAAATCACTGCAGGCTTTCCATCTTCATTTCGCACAAACTTCATGACCTGTTCCTGTCCAAGTCTTCTGGCATTACAAAGTGATGTTTGAATTTTCTCAGTAGCAAGGTCTTTGGTGGCAACATTTTGTAGCGTCCCAGGGCTGGCATCCCATGTGAACACGTTGAACATTGTTAGTATACAAAGAACAGCTTCCTCATCCTCTCTATCTCGCTTGCAGCGACTGGCAGACAGTTCAGTGTGACCCACAGGGGAAGGATAAAGACCAAACATTGCAAGCATTTTCTGTGTGATGTCAGTCCTCCAGTGGTAGGAAAGGGCCCATCGCTGCAAGGCTGAGGTTTCATTTGTGATACCAACAATGCCACCAGAGTCCTTGCCTGTGCCAACAATCCACTCTTGGGTGTGGTCTGCATCCACTTGGTTAAACTTCTGCAGCAACCTCTTGACGACAAATTGACCTTTATGAAAAGCTGCTTTGACTTCTGCTTGGAGCTGGTTCATTTCAGCAATGAAAATTGTAAGTGACTTCAAGTAGTTTGTGTGGTCGTTCCTGGCACCATCTCTGAAAGAGCGTAGAGATAAAGATCCCACTAGCCATTACTAATTGCCTGCGTGAACATGAGCAGTATACAAATCATCTCCATGTAGCTCCACCAGAATGCAAAGTTCACATTCTCTTGAATCTCAATGTGCACAAACTCACTAATGTAGTGCTGGGTATTGCCTGTAGTAAGCAAAGAAAGCAATGCCTCAGTGTTTTCAGAAGTATTTGAGAGATGTTGCACAAGCTCCTGGTCCTGCTGGCCAATGTAAGAGAGGAAATGTGGGAGCAGGATATGCCACAGTGCCTGATATGGCACTTATGGATCCTCATACCTTTAGCGTAAGTTTTTCCTTCCATTACTTGAAACACTGAGCCTTCAGCCAACACTCCACTTTCAATCCAAGTTTCAGCCAGACCACATCCTGCCATCTGCTGACCGATTGTCTTCAGGTAGTTCATAGCCAGATGGAGACCACCCATTTTCAGCATTATGCTTTCCTGAAATCCTGGTGTGGACCATTTCAACTCCAACAGCTTACAATACAGTGATTGGTCTATAGTCAAGACTGCAAAATTTTGTTTAAGTTGATCTGCTACTGATTTTTTGGACATCGCTACAGTTTCAAAACATGCACCATTATTTAGTTTGACCTCAATAACCCCATAAAAAGTTTCTTGTTTAGAAAAATAAATGTTAAAATGTATTAAATTTGTCATACATTCTTTCATTTTCCTTCCCAATATTTTGTTACCATTTTGTAAATTTAAATTGTGGACATTCCTACACTTACAAAACATATTCCATTGAATGACTAGACAACAATAACCCTATAAAAAGTTTTGACATTTTAACTCTAGCTGATCTAGAACCAGAGAAATCAAAGTTTATTTATTTGGTGGCCATCTTGGTGGCCATTTTGAATTTTGAGCTTCAGGCCCAAAATCTGGCTTGGCAACAGAGATTACCCCCAAAACACCTGTTGCCAGCTTGTTACATGATTTGCCTCTTGCATTGATTTCTAGGCCCTTTTTAGAAAATTCTGCCTAGACTATTAAGTAACTTTGGGGTTCTTTTTGATAAAACTACAACCACAGTCTGAAGACATCAAGTACTAACTGCCATTTACAATGGGTGAGTTAGATGACAGTCTGGACATATCTGGGGTCTATTAGCATTGCTTGGAAACATCAGCCATTAATAGACCACTGACTGGCTTTTAGAATTAGTTTTATTATACTGCAAGTGTGTAAAACCTAAAATGGATCGGATTACATCTTTCATGATTTTTAGTTTAGCCAAGCAAGAGATATTACATATAATTCCAATCAAGTGGTATTAAGTAGTGTTGAGGAACAGGAGTATAGTACATCTGCTTTGTGTCCAATTTAACTATTGAAAATGTTAAAAGCTTATAGTTTCTATTGAAAATGATTATCTGAATAATTATTTGAACAGAAATTAGTTAATATGCACACATATTACATAAAGCGCAACTGCACAAAAAAGATGAAAAACAACAGAAATTATTACAAACTTTTGAACAGAAATATATATTTACTTTATATTTTAAAACACGAATGATATATTTAACATATATACATAAAACATATATTTACCATATATCTCTTTTCAGATATTTTATATATTTTTCAGATTTAGAAAACGGGCCAATTTTGGTGTATTAAAAATTTATAAAATATCTTGATATATTTTAATTATATTCAAGAATGATGTTGGGAAAATATAAGTATCATACATTTCTTATTATATAGTAAAAATATATTTTTGTTCCGTATGGGTTGGACAACCATTCAAAGACACAAGGTTGATACCAGACAGATATCTTGGCAAATTTGGAGCTTATGTTTGTTGAGTGAAAAGAGATGATTGACTTGGTAATTGTAACAGTGGTCACCCATTGATTTTCAGTCCTCCTAATTGATCAGTGGACTGCAGCAATAAAGCAACATACAAACAACTAAGCATTTTCCCAGTGACACTGTACATAGTATAATATTATAAATTGATTTTGTTTAGCACATACATTGTTAAAGCAGTACCTAAATAGTGTATTTATTTTTAGTTTCTTGGACTTATAACATTAATACTTACTAGTACTTACAAAATGTTATGTTTCTGTATAACCAAACATTTCTCGACTGTCAGTTATAAGACATGAGTTAATTAGTTTTTATAATCTGACGATGTCCAGATAAAAATGTATACAAATACATCAGTGCAACACAGATTATGCTCTTTGGTTTGACATACCATTACGTTATGATGCATGAGTGTTGTTAAAGAGTATGTACTAAAGCCTGCCAGTCCTAAGGTTAACGGAAACAACAATATGTATAGGTCTTAAGAAGTTAAGAGAATACAAGTGCAAGTTCACAAGATAAGGAAAAAAGAAAAAAACCTGAACTCATGTCTTGCAAAATGGACAAGTTTAATCTACACTAGGTCTTGCACAAACTGCTAGCAGTCATATAGCCTGAAATGATGACCACTGTCACTGTGTCCCTGAGCTTAACTGAAGATATTTTGACACAGTTGTTTTATTTATTGAATATTGTGATTTGGAACATTGTTTGTTTGTTATGTTCTGTATCTTCTGAAAGATCAATTCAATATATAACAAAATATTTCTGTGCTTGGAACAGTACAGAAGGAGGTGAGTTTGGGTCTGGGTTTCGATACAAATTGCTTTCCCCAATACCTTGTATAGAATTGAAATATGTTTCTCTATATTAGTAATACATTCACTACAGCAATACATGAAACTTACTTTTGAAGATGTCTGAAAAGAACTTTCATTGTGTCATGATTAGGCTTCGGGAGCTGAGACACAAGCTTCTTTATAGACTGGACGCGTTGCTGGTAATCCTGTGTTTCTGTAATAGAAAAGCAACACAAATGAGAAACTTACCACCATACTGTAAGTGACAAGGTATCAGCACATTTTTAAACACACAACACAATCGTTATGTATTTTATTTCACCAGTGGTATATGTACTATATAATATGACTTTGTAAACTGGTAGGTAGTTATTATATAGAACAATTGCAGTACAGATAATGGTCAACACAGTGCTGCAATGTGTATTTTGTGCATACATCTATTAAGGTTTTATTTACAGTATGCATTTGTGTACCAAGACTTACTTTCTGTTGTTCTTTGTTGAATATTTGTGAAAACAATCAGATCCAAACATTCTGTAGAACCAAATTATTTAAATTTTGTTATGATTTTTGAGTATGTATCACAGAGTATAGATACACTTACTGCTGAACTGTCTGTTCTCCACTAGCTCTTTTGCGTTGTGAGTAAAGATTAAATAAATAGATTTAACTATTTGTTTTTATGGATGCGCAGTGCGAAAGCATATTACACATTGGCTAATAGTTCATAAAACGAAATAAATACATCTCAAAGGAGCACACTCCTGAATGAAGGAGATCCATTACAATGGTCATGCACACCAACAATATAAGAATGTAAACACTTTCTGATATCTAATCTACATATCAGTATTAACTAGGTGAAAGCAGGTACTAACTTTATAATCTCTCTCTCTCTCTCTCTCTCTCTCTCTCTCTCTCTCTCTCTGCACTATATAAATCAACCAACAAAAAGCCTTGTATTGTGAAGATATTAGACAAGTGCAAAACTGTTCACAACTGACTTGAGTCAGCATTTGAAAACCTCACAAGATAAACACCTCTGCCGATTGCTCTGGCATTTATCTGTGCCCAGATATTATTACAACGAAGAGGGGTATGGTAGCTGTTATCTTCGAAAAAGAGCCAACTAATCTTAATGGTTTGTTGTAAAGTAGTTACCTGCACTAGACTTACATTTATCAAGATCATTTTGCACCGGGCCCTACACAGCAAAAGGTCTTTTATCTGGATGCTACATCATTATGAATTATTGTTTGCAGCTAGGTAGAAAATTGTACTTTCTAGCTACCTTTTCTGGTTATAAATCAACCATTCACCCACTCAAAGCTGCTGAGCCTCGTTTTTTTCGGCACTGCTCTGCTCTTTTGGAAAAACCACAAACAGTTCTGCATGGTAAATACATGTTATTTTTCAAAAGCTCAATTTTAGAAGAGCACGAATTACAAGGGAACTGCCAAAAAATGAACATTGATAAAATCACCTTGAATTATTCTTTATTTTTTAGGATAATGGAAAATAACATATTTGAGGTGGTATTATAGTGCTGCAGAAAACACATTGGCTAAGAATGCCTACGTGGAGTAAGCTATTTACTGTAACCTTCAATTTACATATAACAAAATAAAAACAAAACATCTGGCTGAATACTGCCAATAATTATAAAAACATGTTCCCAAAATATGTAAGAATGTTGCACAAACTTAAAAACAAGAATATTGTGAATCAACATTCAGTGAAAGATTAAAGCATAGCACTGTACTTTTCATGTAGACTCTAATCTTTCTAAAAGTAAAATTGGAACAGATCCACCTGACAAATATTTGAGGCTTGCAAATACCAATAGTGATAGGCACCAAATAATGTTGTATCAGTGCAGTGGTGGTAATTACTGGGTTAAATCTGTACCTGTTTATTTCTCTGTAAAATCAAGTAGTAATTATACCAAATCAGCTAAACAAAATGATCAGTACAAAGGTTAATGATAGGGAAGATGTGAGAAAGCCAGAATTAGTCATCTTTGATGCTTATTTATATTTGTACCTAGTGTAAATGAAAACATCATACACGCTCATATATGCCACAAGTTCTTTATACTCTTAAGCGTCCCTACATAAAACGTACAACTGACAGCTCTTTGATGGATTAGAAACAAAGGCTAAAGGTAAGGAGGTATCAGGGGATTGACTGTCCATTTAGCCTGCCAGACATTCATATTATTGTATATTGCAGAATCAGCTTCTGGAATGTATGTGCACATTTACAAATCCATAATATGTTTTCTCAAAAATTGACAAAGAAATACTGTGTACATGCAAGGCGTATTACAATTCAGAGTTTCCTGTCTGCTGTCTTTAATTTATATTAAATGAATTTCCAGC
>NC_081198.1:45536862-45576862 GCF_902713425.1 Acipenser ruthenus | reverse complement strand
CCTAATGGTCATTGTGGTAATTACAGTAAACAGTAAAACAGTACAAAAAAAATACAAATAAACAGCAGTTAAATGTGTACAATATATTAGAAATGCTACGGATTTAAAACAAATTACATTTCCTTTTCCATATCATATCCTCCAGGAGAAGAGAAACAAGACCAAGAAGAATGTGTTTTCCACATTGTTTTACTGCTTATTTCTCTTAATCTATGACAGATATTGAAATGTTGTTTTTTATGTGATGTGAAGAGTGTTTATATGCTCAGAAATCCAAGAATAATGGCATTCCAACAATTGGAACAGCTGTGGCAATACCCTTGATTTTACCCTTGAAGTGTGGTCCTTTACTGTAATCAGAGTAGTTCTCCACTCTTTATACTAACCTGTCTGAAGCATTGTGACTATTATATTTTGTTTAAAACAAGAAATAGATTTACAGTAAAAAAAAAAACAATTCTGAGATAATTCCCTAAGGTTGATAGTGTATTGACTGGATATTAATTGGTCATAAAAATCTTGCACATCTTATCATTTTAACTATCTAATAAATAATTGTATGCAACCCATAACTGGAAGCATCATCAGCAAATATGTACATACAGCTTATTTTTTAGTAGCCATGCATATTGTAAAATAATCCTGTTTTTCCCCAGTAAATATCCAACAACATTTAATATAATATTATACCATAAAATACAAATTGAGCAAACATAATATTTCATATACTTATCACAGTTTTGTTTAAATCAAACATGTTTGAATGACAAAGGTGATTTTAGTGAATTTAGCTTTCAGTGAACTTATTGCATTGTTTCTACTGCAAACTACAGGAACAGGTAGTTTGCACTCCATTAAACAAGCACAGTGGCCCCTCACTTTTATTTGACATTTTATTTGGCTGTGACAAACGAGCAGCAGTTGGATTATAACATAATTTGTCTTGTCTTTATTACCAGCACAAAGGACACCATTCATTAATTATTCTGCCGTTGCAGCTCAACACTAACTGGAAAGGTCCCTCTTTGGACAGATGGTGAGGACAATGTTATTTATATCAATCAGCCCCAAATGCTCAACAAGGATTACTATTCCTTGGACTACACTGATTTATTTCTCTCCACCTCACCCCAAACTCAACCCTACAAGCTCCTGCAGGGACATTTTAATCGAAAAAAGGATTGAAAATAAACTCTTAAGGGAGCAATGTGTTTCAGCTTGTTTATTTTTAAACACAGTGTTTTTCCCCACATTGTTTTGTACATTCAATGTTCTCATGTATCAGAATGCCCCCCTCCCCACCACAGACCCCTGCATTTCTAATAGAATAATTTGGGGCCCTGTAAAGCAAATTCTTTCACATTGAGAGACTTATGTTTGAAAAGTGCTTAGGTGTAGAGTGTGGATTATTCAAGTACCTTGAATAAGCTTCTAAAGCTACCACAAATGACCAGTCCCTTTGGTGATCAGGTCATTCAACTATTGTCAAACTGCTAGAAGGAAAACTAACAATTTAAAATCACCTTTAAAAACAAATCAAACAACTGTATAAGAACTACAGAGAATGATTGCAAACAACAAACAAGAAAGAGGACAGTATACACTTGTTTAGCTGATCCTCGTTAACAACATGTGGTCCATGTCAAGCAACAACTGCACATGACCAGTAGCAAGCTATGTTAGGATTAGCAACTATTAGTTCTTCTGCTTACTTATCTTCAACATAGATCACTTCTTATCCAAAAATAGGAAGTGATCAGATCACTTGTGATCATAATTACTTTTCTGTAAACTGTCAGAGAAAATTAGAATACCACAGCAATTTTAAATTTAAATGCTTGTTAAAGATATTCTAAATGAATATGGTATATGTTAGGAGAGTGACACAAGAGTCTTGTTTTATTAAATTAGATACCAAATGTTTGACCACTTAGCTGTTTTCCATAATGAAAAGTGCATGTTAACACACTTCCTCCTTGCCTTCAGGGTATGAACAAGATCCTGTATCACCTTCTCAAGTGATCCAGACCAGGGGTACCAACGCTCAAATTGGGACAAATCTAATCAGTTTAGACTGGATCACAAATTAGTTTTATACTCCCCACCAGGACTGCTCCTCCAACCCTACATTAATCTGTTCTGTGTCTTTTCAAGAACTGCAAAAGCAATGCACGTACTGAATGAAACAACACTTCACACAAGCAGTCACCTCCTCAACAATTTAAAATACTGTAACCTAAAGTGCTGAATAAAAAACTGAATTCCCACCTTTACACTGGAGCTCTGAATCTATATATCAATCTACTGGTATACTAAAGTTCTGCGTAATATCTCTAATAAATAGTTACAAGCATAAACTGATACTTATAGATTCCTTATTCATCTGTGAGGCAGTTTAAAACGGTAGCAGGCTATACATACTCTCACATCTAAAAGACCCTTGATATGATCCCATCACAAAGAACACAACTTTTTTGTTTGTTTTATTTAAATAAAGCCTTCTGTATAAACTTGCCGTCTGGATTAGTTTGCCTGTATTAAAGTCCCATCAAAGCAAATATTAGCAACATGCAAATAATCTTGCAGGTTGTAAGATTTTAAATGTATCCTTTTCCTGCTTTTAGTTAATGAAAAACAAAGTCTTGGAGGATCTGATTTGTAATTTATTAAACATGAAAAGCTCCTTGATGAAATATAGAAATGAGATATATTTTGCATTTCAAAGAGTTAAGCTGACAACTTACTTGCATGCAAATGAGGGTGAGATTTGTAAAAAAAAATGTTTGAAGCAAAATTATTTCTGAATGCACTTATTACAATAATGTGGCATACAGATAAGAGGAACACACGGCATTAAAAGGCATTAATTTCTCCAAAGTGCTGAAATTAGTTTCTTTCTGCCGTTGTGTATTAACATTCCTCTTCGGAAGCACTGCATATTTAAGAAATGCACAGAATCAGTAATACATTTGTTAATTACAAATTTAAGAAGCACCACTGTGTTGTTTTCCTAATTTTTTTTTCTAAATTCAAAAGCAGAATTGCTAATGTATTATTAAATCATTTATGTAAACATTTGACGCTAAGAAATTCCAAAGTTTGTCACTTTCATGGGATGTTTATTTGCCAGTGAAGCCAGGCATGTTGTGTGTGTGTGTGTGTGAGTGTCTATCTATCTATCTATCTATATATATATATATATATATATATATATATATATATATATATATATATATATATATATACATAATCCTTTTTTGCTCATCAAATCCCCATTTTCTAAATGCAAATTTCTCTGGTCTGAGTGCTTTTACACTTCTATTTAAATGAGTAATAGGATTGACTTGATTAAAATCTGTTTAAGGTTGCTATGGGTAACATTGTAGAGGGGTCAACATGAAAATAAAAGGTCACAAGATTAAGCCTTGAAACCTATTTTGTATTGTAATGACAAATATTTGTTAAAACAAGCTTGAACAAGAATGTGTGCAGTGAAAACATAAAACCAGTTTTAGCCTTTCCTAATGAGTATTATCTGTCAAGTAATTGTGGAAATAGAACATTACCTTAAAAGGTCTGAGTCTAAACTACAATTAACCAAAATGTCTCTTTAAAATGTGTTCTTGGTTGATATAAAGGAGTGTTGTATCCCAGAGTGCTATCCTTGTTAAATAATATAAATGAACAGAAGGTGCTTGTCAATTCCAACCTTTGTGAAAAAAATCTATCATTTCTGGATTCCAGGGTAATATTGTTAGTTGTTATTATTATTATTATTATTATTATTAATATTATTATTATTATTATTACAACCTGAAAAGCACAACTGCCACAATCGAAAACAAAATCAGGTGTTCAACAGAAGGCCTTAACTTTGCATGCTATTTTTAATTTCCATGTTTATAATTCTTCATTTGCTTTTAAATGTCTTCTGTGTCTCATGTGCCTTTTCCTTATCCTTATTTTATTTTTCCTTCTTATACAATTATCTGATGCTCGATTATATTCCCTTCTGTAAATACTTTACTTTATTACTTACTTTATCTGTATTTTTGTTTTGTTTTGTTTTGTTTTTGTGTTTGTTCAGGGACTGCCAATGAAAATTAGCTCATAGCTAAATTTGGGTGCAATGCATCTTATGACATGTCATAAATGTAAAAAAAAAATGTACGTTGTCCCTTTCAAATAAATAAATAAATAAATAAATAAAGCAAGCACTGCCCATCAATAGACTGCCTTTCAGTCACTTTACCACATGCACCTGTGTTTGGTTTCCAAAGGCAACGATCCCAACTGTATATATTTGTAAGGTGGTGGGTATTTTGTTTTTTTTAATACAGAATAAATGCTTTGTCTTCACTAACATACTTCATTGTAATAGTGGCATGTATGTAGGGAATATTTCATGAACATGTATTCAGAGATTATCTAATGATGTTTACAAGAAGTTGTCTTCTGAGGAAACAGGTGCTTATCACCCCTTCAAGTATCAAATAGTTAATAACCCCAAGAACAAACTCATGAAACTCAGTACAGATTTATTATCCCATAGCATGCCAGTACTGTCCCATCCCCATATCCTCAGGAATACCCCAAAGGTGAACCCCCCATTGCCTGGGATCACTTCCAACTGTCCCAGTTAGGGTCTCCCCAAACTGGCTCTCCCCTGGTGGATGTTGGTCTCCATGCTTTGTCCCATACACCCGTAGGGAGGTGACACACTACAATGTGAATATCTTAAGTATATGATAATATATAACACTGCATTTATTTGTTTCATTTGCTACCTTTTCCCTGTAGCACATACTGTAATACTGATATAATCCATAATGTGTAGAATATTTTAATATCATAAAATTAAGGTTGTGGAGCTTGTTTTGTAAGTTACACATTCCTTCATTTATGTTTTATATAACACAGATGTAACTTGGCCTAACCTTTGCCCTTACAATTGCAAATTACCCTTACTGCATTAAGGTTCACAGGCAGTCTGATTTACATTGCAGTGGCTGAATATTTTCAAGTGAATACCATTTACAAAGTAATTAGTTTTATGCAAACTAGAAGGGAAGATGAAAGAAAAAGCTTTATAAATTATGAATCATGTTTTAACTTATCTGGGTGCTTATCAGCTCTTGTGGTGAGTGAACATACCTTCCTTAATTAAAGATGCAGACATGCAGTTCTTCGGGCAAGAGATGTTTGCTCCTGCCCTCCTCAGGTACTATAAATACTAGGCCAGCATTTCAGCAGCAAGTCTTTGTACTGTAACTGCGCGGGCCTCGATCACCAGAGATGGTTTGAGGTCTTGCTTCTCTGGTGATTCTCTTAAATATTAGTGGTGAACTTACTTCAGTAAGTTGCATCAGAAATGTAGCGTTCTGAGGTGCAAAAGGCTTTCCATAAATGTTTAGTGTTGGTCTTTTTGAATACAGGAGTCGCAAAGAATAGACAGCTATGTCTTTCATTGCATACGGTCCCTATGCTCAAGAATGAACTCTTCCAAGTGTTTATTCTTTGACTAAAAACACTTGCAGCCTGCTGCCCCTGGCTCTGTGAGAATGTTAGTTAGCAATACTCATAAAAACTCAATTCATCAACATGAGCATAATTTGCTCTGAACAGAAAGCTCACAAAAGGGTGAGCCTGTCAGTGAGACAGGTGGCTTGAGATCTCTCTCTGATACTGAACGGTATGAATAATAGATTCTGGTAAATGTATGCCAGGACCCGGGCTGTAAACACAGCTGCTTCCCTTCCCTTCCAAAATAACAGCTTGGCAGAATAAGAACCACAGCCTCAGCTCCACCTGAGGACTGGGGGCTATTAACAAATCAAATTCAGGGGCTAAATAGGGAGAAAAGGCAGAGGTATTAGTTTATAACCTCATCCTGGAACTTTGCGAAATGGCACCAAAGTGTGAACTAGAATGCAAAAGAGATTACAGAACAGCCAAAGATCATGGCACAAGCTACACAATGACATACCTTTGTATTATTAAACATAAACAGGTTCAATCCCTCCTGGTACTATGAAATAAACAAGTGTTTAAAAATGAAATCATGTCAAACAAACAAAGACAGTATAATTCAGATTATGCTGGGCCATAAAACTGATTTAGACTCAATACTTCATTATTTATTCCACACAATAAAATGTGCATTGCATTTACATATCATGTTAGTGTACACTATGTTTGTTTGCCGTAATAGTGGACAGGCACAAATTAAAGTAATGTATTGGTGTGTTCTTGTATAAATATGTCATGTGTAGTGATTTTGGTTGAAATATGGTAACATTTTGATTTAGATGGAGGTGTTTAGGCTTGGATCTCATTGCATAGGTTCATCAGCATACCAACCTTTAAGAACCTTTGCACTGCAGTCCTGTCTGTGTTACAAGGTTCATGAGCATTGGCCCATGTCTTTGTCAGTATTATGAATGACGAATCTATATAATAAATGTTAATTTGAATGTCGCCTCACTGCTGCAATTTACTTACCAATGAAGACCACTGAAGATTAGATGGCGCCTCTTTTCACCCACCGAACTTAAGCAATGAATGTTGCAGAAGCCTGGACTTATTGGGTGCCTAACCAGTGTGGGTCGCTGAAGTGCGATTAACCATCCCCAGGCCCTTCAGGAACGTAAAGACCAGTACAGGCCCACTGGCAAGATAGTCAACCCAGCACACCATGCGAACCATGCACACATGACTCACCCTGCATTTCAAGTGTTAAGTTTATTGCGTACATATGTGTAAAAAAAAAAAAATCAACTATCAATTTGCCTGTTCCCTGGTCAACCACAACAGAATCGTTTGATATCTGCTTTGCCCTTGTGATGTCATCTTACAGCGTCAACTTACAAAGGAGCTGTCTTCCATTGTTAGCTGTTTCTTTCTGCTTTTGATGACTCCCAAGCTGGAGTTTAGGAAGATTTTGCCCAGCAGAAGGTAATTAATTCTTCAATTAAAATGTTGTTAAACATTTGTAATGAGTAATAGGCACTGGGGGAATGGGTATAAAAGTAGGTTTAAATGGGGAAAGAAAACATGGATGTTTCAGTTAGCTTCTAAAAATCTACCTAGTGACCCAGTTTTTAAATATTCCAATATCCTATCAAATTTCCAGCTGCATGTTTTCATTTTCTATTCATTCTGCCACAGGAAGGTAATGTTTCTCTAAGGATTTAAACTAATTTGCTCAGTTCCCCACTGAGAAAGATTTTAGCATTCTCTAGTCAAATTTTGGAGAACAACATTTGATACTGAATTACAGAACTGGATGACCAAATGATCTAAATCACAGATTACCCACTTACAATAATAAAAGTTGTATGTGTTAGTAAACAACTGCATATCCTAAAATAATGATTTAGCACCGCCTCGTGGTCTAGCAACTAAATAGGGCTTATGACTTTTTAAAGAGCTCTGTGAATACAGAGTGCAGTGCACTATAGACCACTCTTTTCTGGTAATGCTTCGAAGTGATTGTACAACTGCAGTTCATTATGGAAGGCGCACTCAATGGGTTCCTTGCATTACTGTCTCAATTAGTGACTTGTAAATGTGTTGCTTGCTTAATCACCCAAAAACTGGCCCTTAGGACCTCTGCTAATGCAACCCCATTAAAAGGGCCATCAAAACAAAAGATCTGCTTCTAATGACAACAATCTTTCATTGCTGTCACTAAAAAAGCCAAACTTCTGTCTTAAATGAGGAATGATGGATGACTGTGGGCCACTATGTCAAAAAGCTTTATTACTCATGATAAATGAAAGTTGGGTGCTCTCCCTGGTCACCATTCAAGAGCTCATCTAGCATTATGCAGGACTTCAGCCTAATTCCTTGAAACCAAGTCTTCTTTTATTCTGATGGTGCCAGAAGGAAATACATAGAACATATAGATTTATACAACCATATTAATTAATGCAATTAATGCCTGTTTCCTGTCACCCCTCAAGGCAAAGTCATCATTTGGCTCCACACTGACTCCTTGTGGGAGAGGTGGGGCTAAAATAGACACTGGAAGATTGTATGCGCTTGCAGATAAGCTAGAGCAAAATCCAGTTGATGGCTAAGACTCAAATGAGATATGTGCCCCTTTTCCCTAAGCTGTTGCTAACCTGAGCAGCAAGAAGAGTGACGCTCCTGCCAGTAATAATTAAGATGCATAGTCTGTTGAGACAGTCCAGCAATGCAGGCACGAGTTAGAAATGAGCTGGAAATGTGTTTGTGTGTGGTAACATGGAACAATTAAAAAAAACATTTGTATTAATTATATATGAAAAAAAGAAAAAAACAAAAACAAATGACAAGCTATGTTTAAAAAACTTCACTAAATGAATTTTCTGATGTATGGGTTTACAGGGACCTAATACATTGACTTAATATATGGTTATAAAAGATCCCGCACTAGGTTTAAAGACAAGTAATAAAATATGTATTTAACGGCAATAAAGCTAACGCAGAATGAAATCCATTAGGCATATATAATTTGGCCACCTGGGCATGTGTATTCCAAATTACTTATTCTTTTTGTATTCTAAATGACCTATTCTTTGTGATGTTTCTTTTACTGGCTTTCAGCTATACAGCTAGCCATTACCTTAAGTATACGTATTCATTTGTGTTATTTCTGTATAATTTAGTCTCGGTACTGACAATACAATATAAAACAAATACCTGATTTGTAAATATGCAATAGTATGTTCGTAAAAAATATTTTGCAATTTAATACTGACATTAAGACTACATATGCAGCACAAAACAGCCATTTGTTTTAATTTGTTAGCTTTTCTTTTGACTGTGAAAAATGTTGTGAAAAATGACTAAAGCTTAGTGCAACTAAATCAATCAAATTCATTTCTGTAATTTTAAAGGGGAAACAATCATCATACCTTCTTGGATAATGATCTTATCAGAAAGTAAGCAAGAGCTTGATCAGGACTTCCAAAAAACACCAAGTGCTGTTGGAAATGGGTTACAGGCTCAGTAGGGCTTGCTTTCCCTTCTCCATTGACCCAATCAATGCACAAGGGGGTACTGTACTTTTGGAGGTAATGTGATGTTCAGCTGAGGGCTTTCTCTGTACTTGCTGTATGGTTAGTTCCCTACATTAGACATGTACAATATCTCTTTAAAGACCAGCCAGTTTGGAGGGTTCTGTGAGCCCTATCCTCGGAGCAGTGGTTCAAGGGAAACTGTTGCATGTGAGCCTAATTATACCCTCTGTGAGGGTGAGGTCTTACAATACTAATTACATATCTAAACTATCACACTGAAACTGATCATTATTAAAAATATATTTTTGTTCATCTTTTAAGCTGGAAGTAACCACCTGGAAAATCATCAGAATTTACCCTGTATAGAACTGTGTTTGGCCTTTTTTGAATGTTTAAATATTTATTGAGGATCAATTAGGCACAATTACTGTAACTAAGTTCTGCAATATGGTATACAAAATCCATTTGATTAGAAAAAAACAAACTCAGTTTTTCTTTTTTCTTCAATCAAGCCATTGGTTGTGCTGGACATCACTCTACTGAACCGTATCTGTGTAAGCCTGGTGCTCGTAAAACAGGCATCGTAAAACTGTCCATCCCCCATGAGTTTTGACTAAGAATATTGTGAGGGGAACATAATGTAAATGAAATGATTTTAGGAAAAGATGGCAATGAGGGGTGCTTCTTTTCAGTCCTCTAATTAATTAGATCCTCACTAATTAATACAGATACTTGTTAAACAAAATAGTACAGCACATAAGGGCACCTTTTAGGCCAGTCAAACTGCTAATCCATCACAGAAAGATCTGTTACTTTATGCAGTGTATAGCTTTCTAAGGTAAGCATATTAACAGAAGAAAACAGGCAACAGCTAAATGAGTCTCTTCACAAGAAGCCTGTAAGTACAGTTTGGAAGCATCTATGTCTACACATAGACATATACCCTTCCCTTTTAGAGAGGCCTACACTTGGCCACATAAATCTGACAATTTAAAAGTGTGATCTGTAAGGCTTTAGAGATATAACACATTTTGTCCCAAGCATCAGTATTTTCATACCTGCTACCAAGAGTCCTTGCATACAGAATTACAGTTGGTAAGAAGTGCTACTGGAAGGAAATCTTTTGCTTTTGCTGCAGTTTCAGATGGGAATGCATTGCCGATGGGACTCCGATCAAAGACTTCCCACCGTCAATTAAAAAATGTGTTGTTTCATTATCTGAAGAAGCCCTGTGTATGTATATGTTGTGTATAGTTTTAAATGTGTATTCTGTGTGTTTTATGCGATTGTAATTTGCTGCTGTTGTACATGTAAACAAGGTCATTATAGCTCATATGGCCTTTTTCCAATAAAACTTTTAAATGAAAAAAATGAAAATCTAATTTTAAATCAACTCAAGATTTAACCAAGATTTAAATGTAAGCCTAAAAAAACTGGCTAATAGGTACAAACTTGAAAGAGAATGATAATGCAGGCAGAGGGGCTTAGCATACCAGGGAAAACAGACATGGGGTAAAAGTATCTAGATTTTACAATGAATATGCCATCAGACCCAGTCCCAGTCTCCAGTTTTATGCTGTATTCATGGTTACATGCATATACTAAGCTCAGAAAATCAAATCAGTAAACAAGTAGGAATGAATCAGATGACCTAATATGCAAAGAAATTCATGATGTGTCGTGATTGAGGAGCATTATCTTTCTTCCCTGGTAAAATGTCCAAAAAAATGCAGTGCAAACCGCAGTGCAAACTGCATGGCAGGAGTTTTTGGACACACAATCACCAACGAATAATCATGTGGTCAATAAAGGGGAAAGTCTTGTAGTCCTTAAATAACACAGAATGTCTACTTTGAAACTTTCTTTTCCTATAATACTATAATAAATAAGTTGCCATGAATATTAAACTATATGAAAATTATAAACATGAGGCATTTCAGGACGCAGATTTATAGATGCTAGCCAAACAGGTAATTACAATGCAAAACTATTAATCATTATATTTGACGGGATTTCAATCTATTCAGTCAACAAATCTGGTGCAGTACCTGGAAGACGACTGAAAACAGATTGAAAACAGCACCAGGCTCTAAAATGTTTTCTTTAACCACTCATTGCTCTCCACAAGATGCATCTAAATTGTACTGAGAATCTGTTAGAAAAGATCAACATGTCACTTTTACTTTACATATTTATTGAAAGCAATGTAGCTAAAATTGTAAAATGAATTTGCTCAGTCCATGAATAGTATGCCTCCTAATGGTTTATATGAGGAGCAGCAAGGATATCAAGGTGGTAGAGGGTGACTCACACAGTTTTTTGTGGTGACAAACACTCCCTGATCCAAGAAAGCTACAGATATTGTTTATAAAAACAAATACATGTAAATATAAATGTGTGTGTGTCAGTGTCTCTCTCTCTCTCTCTCTCTCTCTCTCTCTCTCTCTCTCTCTCTCTCTTTATATATATATATATATATATATATATATATATATATATATATATATATATATATATATATATATATATATGCAAACAAATGATTTGGCCCTTAAATTAATAGTTATGATGTTATTTAATGTACTATATACTTTTTGTGCAATTTAGTATTCCTATGTTGGTATTAAGTGACATAATTTTTAAACCTCACATGTTAGGCAGATCAATACTTCCATATGGTACGTGCAAGTCTGGTATTTTTATTCCAAATAAAATATTTACTTGAATTAAGCTTGATTTGTGTGGGATTTATTAACAGCAATAATAGAATTGTCCTGATTAGCTGCTTACACCACTTCATTAAACAGCTGGTAGGTTGGTGGGTCACAGCTAGCAACATCTGTATAGCAATGCTGAAACCTTTATGAAGGTAGATGTAATAGCTTTGACAGGACACTCTCCAGATACACTCCAAAATGCAATCTGTATCAATTTATGCAACAGGAAAATACACCTGTTCATATTACAAAAGTGAGAAGGTTCAAGTTTGTTTATAGTTCTCACAACTTTGTTTTCATTTTGCAAAAATATATTTTTTGTTTCTAATTGAACATTGGTAAAATATGACTCAGCTATATACACAAAAACAAGGAAAAGTTATGATTTAAAATTGGCAGTCGGGGGACACAGTGGCTACCTGAATGACACCTATGATAGGGACAAGCAGATTCTTTAATATTATACTAGAACCCATTAAAAAATAGATGAAAAAATAATAATTATCAGAATAGTATTTGTGTCTTGCACAAACTATAATAACAAATATCTGCATTTTTCCACAAATGTTGTTTGCTCTCCTAACTTTTTAATTACTAGAGATATTTAAAAAAAAAACAAAAAAAGAGGTATATACTTACTTATTGCCTCAACAAACAGCTCGAAGAAGCAGAATGGGAACAGTGGCTCTGGCAGCTCTCGGAAAAACATCTTGAGCGCTCCGGTGACAACGTGGATGTCCTCCCACTGGCTGTCGTCCAAATTCAGCTTCTCTTCTGGGAAAACACGAGGAGAAATGGAACAACTGGTTTTAATGAAACAATTACAAGACACTAATTATTATGTTAATGTTTGCCTACTATCATCAGCAACCGTTAACAGCCTTCTGCACCTAGAGGTTTAGCGCAATGTGGTTTTTTTCAGGAAAGGGAACATTTTTCAATAGAATACCATCTGTAAGAATGTGTCAAACTAAATAAAAAAAGAGAACAGAGCTGCTGCCATTGACATAGGATGTCAGGTACATTCATTCCCATAATGCATCAGTAAACACATTAGTGTCAGGGCAGAAAGTGATTCAAAGCTATTAGTTTTAGAGGCTAAGGGGGGCTACATGGTGCAAGAAGCAGCCGGCTCAAGAGACAGGCCTGCAGGCCTCACAGAGCCAACACGAGGCATATGCTAAACATGGCTATTGAAAATTAGCTATTACTTTACACATGTTAGCCTTGCCATGTACACAGGAATTATGTATAACAACCTCTTTTTTTCCCCAATAATAGTGTCAATTAGGACTCAAAACAGGGAAAGAAAAAAGCAATGTCCTTTCACTAAATATTTTATGTAAGTATGCATATATAGGCAATTTGTAATAGTTGTATTTTAGCAAAATATTATACAAACCCCTGTTGGCCTACACCAGCTTTGCAAAACAACAAACAAGAAAAAACATTATTTCATAAACAACTAAAGGAAGACCAGGCATGTTTGCTGAGTTGACTCATTATGTTGTCTGAATTTTGTCTACAGCACATTTGTTTTGTGTTATTTTGCCAAAACTGATAATTATCAAAAATAAGAAAACACGTCTTACAATATGTTGTACATACATTCACATACATATTTTCAAGATTAATATGACATATGCTATTTCCCAATGTAATTAAGCTGATTCTCTGAACAATTGTCTTGTAAATACAATGATAAGTCATTGAAGGTTCTTAACCTTCTTAGTAAAAACTTTAGATCCAAAGGCTTTCTCTTTACAGGTCATGTGACAATGAGAGTTTCATGACCATCTTTAAATGACTTAACATTGTATATGATTTCAACATCAAATACTTTTTACACATACACATAAGATATAACTGGAACATTATTATTCTGCAGCTTGAAATAGTTGTGTTTCAACTCTTTATTCATGAATGGAACGTTATATGCTACTAGGATATAGCCAATGTGTTACTGTATTAATCATGGTTCTGTTAGACATTGGGTAGTAGTTGCTTTCAGTGAAATTAGAACAATGCTTTACTTTGCTGTTTACTGTACCAATTCAGATCACTTATAATACTGTTGCTAGGATACGTAAAGCATTTTAAGTAAATAAAAACAAGTTACCAACACTTTTCGAAAACCGATTTATTTGTTTCACTGGAAACCTTCAAGTCACTTTGATTGAAAACAGTTAACGAAAGCCCCTTTATTGCATTACATGGTATTAATGCAGATTGACTTCATCCTAGAGGGCCAGCTTTGAAAACTCAGCACCAAACAATGACATCAAGAGCCCAAGGCTTAATGCAGCGTTACTGTCGCTTCGAAGAAAGAGGGGTTTTCATACCAGTGAACGCTGTCAAATATTTTGAGATGTCCCTCTCACCATGGAGCTACTCCCCCTGTGCTACTCCTTTTCAAACAATTGAGTTTCATCTTGATCAAATCACTTTCCTCCCAGCCTCCTACCAAACTTTTCATAATAGGCCGTCGTTCTGTACAGCTGGTTTTCTTCCCATGCTTACCCTTCCTAGTGTGATTTTTTAAAGATACAGTTTGTGTGGGCTCCAGGTTCCCATAGTACAACGAAGTCTATCACTCCGGTGTTTTAGACAGTGTGTTTCTTCCTTTTTTTATATGACAATTTACAATACAATAAATACTCCTTAAGGGTCTCTGCATTTAACTATTAGCTAGAAGTAATTCACAGAACAGCACATTTTGTCTTTGGAATTCCCAAGCATTGGCCACATATATAGTAAAACTTGTGCATACACACAGAGAAATAGTTTATAATGTTTTTATTTAGTGATTTATACTGTCATATGCTTTATATGCCTATTGGTACCGATATAAAAGAGATAACATTTAATATGCTGTCAGAAAACATGCTGCCTGAGAAGACATACATGTCTGAAAATTTGCTTGAAAAAACAATTCATAGCATCATTATTTTAAATGTTACAGATCCAACTATTTTTCTTTTTTATTTTCTTATTTGTTTTAAATTATTATGACTCATCTGTCTAACAACTTTGTATAGGAGACAACTTTATCACATATGTATTTTTCCAATGCATACTTCATTTATGAAAAAGTAAGTACATAGCCAAAACTTTAAAAAACATGGCCTGATTTTTTGCAGTAAGAGAAAAAAAGAGGCCAACCCTCTGTGCATTAGGGATTTATTTTCAAACAACATTTGTCATCACCCTTTCAGCATCAATTATTGCTCTTTCCCCATGAAATCTGAATATGGCTTCCTAAATCTATGAATCTCAAGTGCTTCAAAATGCAACTGAATTGTAGGTACCAAGAAGTTGGAGTTGTTTGTCTGTTCACCACAAAAAAAAAAACTGTGTGAGTCACCCTCTCCCACCTTGATATCCTTGCTGCGCAATTTTCTTTTAAAAAAGTTTCATTCGTATTATGTGTTTTGTGTAAAAAAAAACAACAAAAAAAAAACAAGGGTGTGCACTGGTGCTTGAAACATCCTGGTTCACAAACCATTTTTATATTTTAAGACACTTTCTCTAGAGTTAAAATATTGTTCAAGGCTAATGATATTTAAATGAGTTGATTTACATCTTTAAAAAGGGTTTAAGTTTATATCCTTAAGAAAAAGGATCATACATATAACTATAAAAAGATGTATTTTTTATGAACAAAATGGCTATTAAGCTTACTTAATATATTCCAAGCCCTACTTTTATGCCATGAATGTACAGAACTATTATGAAGGTTACTTTGAAAATTAATATTTATGGAAAATGATGGTCTTTTTTGTGCAAGTTGGCTCGCTATAGCTACTGTAAAGTAAAAGGGATTAAAGGAAAGAGATTTGTCTCATTTTTACAGCCCTGCTACATGATACAATGGGCAACCAGCCGTTCAATTAGTTACCAATCCTAGAGTGACTACTTGACAGGTCCTACTAATTGTTAATCCAGCGATAACTGATGCTTCGTATAATTAATCATATTCAACCACTAAACAAAGACCCACTTGGACAAAATGCCGTTCTGGAATGTTTCATGAGCAGCGTTCTCTACAAGAAAGTATGACACAATGCTTAGAAACATTCTCATACACCAAACTAATCTGCAGGTTCAGAACACATTTAATCTTCATTTAGCCTATCTACCTTGATGGTTTAAAAAATGTGATTGCATAACTTGTCTCCATTTTACTGCATGAATAATAGAAATCCCATGGTTGAGATCTCTCATGTTAATTTAGCATTCCATGAAATTCAGAGGAAAAGGTCCAGGGTCAAGTATCATTCATCATTAGATGGAGTGGCATTTTCTCCACTTCATATAGCAGCTGGTAGAATAGAAAGAAAAAGGTATTCTTTGCAAGAACAGAGAACAGAGAACAATTCAGACTCTCTCTGGAAAAGAATACAAAAAAAAAAAAAAAACAAGGTGTCATTATGTCAGAATTGTAATGCATGCAAATCTGGTGATGTCATTCTTCCATGACCCCAGAAATCATAAGACACATTCTTAAAGTTGGATGTCTTGGATAAGTCAGTACTACTTTTCATAGAAATGAATTACTTAGCCATGACCCATAAGCTAATTTTTGTGCTCCTAAATTATGATTTATATCTGTCTTCTATCTTCATGCTCAGGGTTTTACTTGTAACAAGAACATCCCTTGTTCACTTGAAAAGTCCTTCAGGCAAGAATCGCTCATAGATGCCAAATTAGATCATTTTGTAACGTTGATGACACAGTCTCAAGATTTTTCAACAAAAGCATGGTCTGGGTTTCCCTTTACATGGAGTTTAAAAAGGTTGTTTTTCAGCATTTATACATATTTCTTTATATATACATAAATTTGTTATTGCTTGAACAAAATGAAAATGTGTCCTTGTCAAATAAGATAGACGCTCAGCCTTGCCAGTATGTGGATTTTATTTTATCTAAATGTATATGAAAATTGTAATCATTTGTTTGTTTAAAGGACAAGTATTTATTTTAAAGCATATCTTGAATGCAGTGTTATTCAAATTCTTGGTTTTGTAACCACACTTCATGAAAGCAGAATTTCTAAGTTTTAGGAACTGTTTTTCCTATGCTTTGCTTTCCGGCATTGTTTAATTGTGAGACCTATAAGCCAAGCAGACAAATGTTTTGACAAAAAGTTATCAAAATAAAGGTTAAAAAAAAAAACCTGAGGATTGATACAAACAAATTTCTGTTTGAATTATATGAGACTAATCAAGTGTAGGGGTGTTCCAAAAGCTACTGATATAGGCCGTTCTTGAAACTCTATCTTTTTTAAAGCAACAAGCAAGTGCTGTGTCTCCTTAATGTGCCAATATATATATATATATATATATATATATATATATATATATATATATATATATATATATATATATATATATATAATCAGTGGCTATGTTTACAATGACTTTTAGCAAGCCAGAACGGTACGCTATCTTCACACAGTGCACTATTTGTCACACAATTTATTTTTTATGAAGAATGCGATACAAAGTGGTATGTAATCCCCAGAAATTAAGCCCTAATCTATACACTTTAAATTGTTGTAATGTCTAACCTTTATATTCCTTGAAGAAAGTGCTAACAATGGGATAGTATCAATCATGTACCTGAAAATGGAAGTTTTTTAAAATGTTTATGGGGTTGTAATATTGAGTGGTATATGCGCACACATCTTTTTGTTTTCTTCTGCCTACTTTATATCTGCAATCTATTTCATAAAAGCCCTACAGACTCACCTCACATCTTCTACAAAGCAAATCTGTATGATGTTGGATTTTGTAATAGGTAGGATTTGGTGCGATCTCAAAACACCACTGGTGGTACAGTGGTAAAATAGGAGCTTTATAACCCTGTTCTTTTATTTAGCAGACGGTTCTTGAGGGTTAAGTTTCAGTCTCTTTCATCTGTTCTCATTTGACATACCAGGTTGCCTGTGTTAAAATTATATGTATAACAAAAAGAGGGAGAGATTTGTACCACATACTATGGGGCTGGCTGTACCCTACAAAATAGTCATATTACGACTATACCAACACCACGGCTTTACCGAATGCTACCTTATAAAGCAAAAGATTGAAAACAAGATTACAGCAGTGAGTGGGAGATCTGCCTCGGCGACACAATTGATTCACAAACAAAATGGTACGTGCTAAATCTACAGTACATATGCACATCACTCCTAGAATAATAATCTGCAACCTAAAGATAGTCTATTTTTCTTCTGAACATTAGCATGAAATATGATTACGTCATCTGAAGTGAAGAGATGTTGTTGAATGTATTGGCTATGCAATGCATGGCGCTGACAGACTGTTCCTGTTTCCTGTTGTCCAGTTCCTTTTCAGAAACATCATCCTTTTATGAATGCATCAATCTATACACTGTCAGCTATGGATGTCTTTCAAACACCAGTGCCCCCTAGTTGTCATTTTGGGGGTCAGTCAACAGGGTCAGATTCCTCAGCTGTGAAAAAAAAAGCATTCTAATCTTAAAGGGACTTAAAATATGAACTGTTTCAGTGCCAATGTTGAGCTTGCTCACATATCACATGTAATGGAAAATACAAACCACTGTTACATAGA
Source organism: Acipenser ruthenus (assembly GCF_902713425.1). Classification (NCBI taxonomy): domain Eukaryota; kingdom Metazoa; phylum Chordata; class Actinopteri; order Acipenseriformes; family Acipenseridae; genus Acipenser; species Acipenser ruthenus. Next base: position 45,558,544 of record NC_081198.1, on the reverse strand, counting down.
GATGAACTGACTGACATCGTCTTTACAGTTTACTAAAAAAAATGTCAGCTTTGGCTGGGAAGTTTGAAGAAAGATACAAATAAAAGCGAGCTTCCAACCAAACCGCTTAGCCAACCCTGACATAATGTCGGATAGGAAAAGTCAAAAACACACAAAAAAGAATTAGTGCCAGAACAGTGGGACTTCTCCCTAATTTGACTTGCCCCACAGGTGGCCAGCAGCTGCAACTGAACAGGTTACTAGGCTGCCTGTACTCCCTAGACTGGACAAAAATGCTATCTGTACTCAGAGGAACAATATCTAGTGATACTCAGGTCTAAAAATAAGACATTCATTTTTTGGCATCGATTGAAGTAACTCTCCACACCACCCAAAGACAGTAGGCTTTTTGTCTCAATGTCTGCATATCAAGATGGGGGCTATCTGAATCCTAGAATCAAAGAAAGCCCTGTGTGTCAGTCTGTGGCCAATTTCTTTTTATGTATTCATTGCTGCCCTGCAGGCAAGACTGAAGACCTGTTAGAGTCTATATGCTTCTTTGACTGTCATAAACAATAAATGACTAATTCAGAGACTAGTTCTGAAATATCAGTGGTGTTTTATTTATAGTTTCAGAGGCCTGCTTTCAGAACTTGAGTTCTGAAGTACCACAGTGTCCTGGTATAAAAATGGTAATGAGATGCTTCATCTACTTTTAACTTCGCACAGGCGCTTTGTTATGTAACTCTAGATTTCCACTAAACAGAATACATTAAAAAATGGTTCAAATATTTTTCATCCTGAAAGGGCTGGTGAAAGTGATTGTTTCCCTGATAAAGTCACTTCTATTTCATCTTAGTCTCTCCTGAAACGAGGGGTCTCAGTAAAATGATAGATGGTGGTGTTGCACCACTAACAAGTGGACAAGTCCACAGAAACACAACAATACACAACACACCATTATAGATGGCATCCAATTCAACAATGTTATTTCACAAAGGCCAAAAGAACAAAGTGTGGGATAGTGCAAATGTAAAGTTGCAGTGGTCAGTCACAGGAGACTGAAGCAGAGGTCATATGCTTTTTGTTTTTCAATAATTCATTATTGCCGTTCCCCTCCATAATAAGAACCAGAATAATGATCTCATAATATAGCGCAGGTAAAGGTAACCTACCGTAAAACTTCAAATAATCACCTGTCTCCAATACGCACTGGGTCTGCTGCCAAATATTGTAAATAAACGCCAGAGGCATTTAATTGAAGTTTTATGGTATTGCAAATGTCATTCATTTTACTTAGACTTTTGTAAACTGAACCAAAGAAAGAACATTCTCAAAAATAAAACATTGACAAAAGCATATTTCTACTGCCCTTGCTTTGAAGAACAATGGACTTGCCATGAAATAACGAACCAGCAACCCATCTATAATTATTCTGTGCAAACATTCTGCTTATTTTTTACCACAATAAAGCATAATACTTGTCAACAAATTTGTTGTTAACAACAAAGACATTAAAAACTCTTCAGGAAACATATTATGACTAATGGCATGTTCGTTGTTCACTGCTCCACACTGGAGCATACAGAAATAAGTCACAGATCCTTTGACAGGTTTCTTGCATATTTATATATGTAATAATCAAGTAGCAGCACCTGGTTACAAAGGGAATATTCACACACAGCCAGAATTATCAACAGACGCCAGTGTAATCATTCTCCAGGTTACCAGATGATGCTTCTCGATTATTTAATTTAAGCAACATTTTGTATATCAAATATTACAGTTCCTTCTATCTATGCATTTAAATACTGCAATTAATCAGATTACATTTTACTTAAGGTATTATGACCTACACATCCTGTATCAGTAGCTAGGTGTCCTCCCTTTACCAAAATGAACCAACATCTATGTACAGGCCAGTATGGAAACCTTCAGCTAAAATACAATATGTTTTCCATTTATTTTTGCCGGCTGGTTTCAGTCTTCACTTTACTCACAGGATCCTCATCCTCACCTCTGAAATATGAACTTTATTAGAATGTCATATATCATATTGATGCATGATAATATATCACAGATAAGGATCAAACAGTGATTTACAGCTTTAATAACTATTTAGATCAAATATACTGTTTGACGGAGCAAAGACATATAGGAAGACAGCTATAAGTAATATTACTCTATTTAAACAAAAAAAAAGTATAAATCTGTAGCTATAGAACAGAAAGCCCAAATGGCAGTGTTGACAGCTGGCACAGTTATAGAGGATATTTTCAAGGCACTTTATTGCTGAGGATGGATTTAATTCTTGTGATAGAAACTGGAGATTGAAGGCATGCTATTTACAGTATGTGCAGACAGAGTGCTTGAATTCCACACACACACACACACACATACAATCCCACATTTCTATTCATCTGTCTCAGTGCTTGGAATTCTCAGTGATCATGTTACCAAAGGAATTCTAATTTGTGGCCATTTTGTAGCATGTCCTCGTGTACACTAGGATATTGTTTGAAACTACTTGAGCTAAAAGTCAGAATGATTTCTTGGACACTTCCAATCCAGGTCAAGATGTATCCAAGCATTATGTTGACATCATCCACAACTCAAAATCCAATCAACCTCATGATTTGTTAACACGGACGCTGATGCAGTGTCTTAATACATGATAAGGTACAAGTCAAGACATGGATGACATAACAGACATAACAGAAAGTCAGGAAAACTTGTTTCACGATTTATTGTCCTTTTTTTAGTCCGGTATTGACAGCTGTGAAGGTTTTATTAGTATTGTTTACGGACACTGTTTTTTAAAAATATATTTTAACACAAATGGTATACTTTGTATTTCTTTTTATATAATTACCTTAGTGCATTACATTTCTGATAGTTGCTTCAGAAGAAAGTAACAACCCTAATTAGCACAGAACTAAAGAAGAACATTATAATTGGGTCAATCATTATTGCCTTTGACTTATTCACACATATTCAATTGTAACTGAGTATTCAATTGTAACCTAGTGTAATCATTCCTGAGGTTACCAGGTGCTGCTACTGGATTACTAAATATATGCAATGCTTTGGAATTAAGAGGGAACATTTTGTCCTCTACCATTAAATATTTGCAAAAATATTACATTTATAATTTCTCTGTGCAGTTTTAGAAAAAAAATAGATTTTTCAAGTTGAACAGCAGTTGGTCCTACACAAGTAGACAGCTTGAGTAGATGGCAGTGGGTACTCTTGGTACTGTATTACATTAATGGACTTGCTGACCAGTAGTACTGGAACTTTAGTAACAATATTGATATGTGCTACATTTTAACTAAACCATGATACATCTATAACATCTAATTCAATGTGAAGCAGGGTCATCCAAGGCTGAAGGTATAACTACTTGCATGTTAAAGACATGCCTATCCATGCTTGCGCATCTTAATCTGTAACAGTTCTTAAAAGAAACACACAAAAGGAAAATATATTTAAAAAATGAGCAGCAATATAAACACTAAAGGAGATATTTCCACCACAATCATCCATTAATTCCTCAGTTTAGTTTCATTTGAGATTATTATTGCAGGTTCATTTAAGGGATAGTGTCTGGCAAGTGTATAAGGCAATATCCCAAATGGATAACTATCAAAGAAAATTCATCTGTTACAGAATGTTACATATTACTACCTAACAACAATCTCCATGGAAGCCATTTGAACACTTGGAGATGCACAGAAGAAGTGGCAATCTGTTTAAGTACTTGGCAGAGTCATTTGCTACCTTTGAAATGTGAGGTTGATAATCAAGATCTTAGCTGGAGTGTTGTTCTGGGATAAGAGCATAGGTCTGAACTAAAATCAGCTTGTCATAGAGCAACAGACAAAATTATATTTAAAAATTACATGTAACCCTTTTTAAATAGCTGGCATGTCCTTTTTTATATATCAGGTTGAAACTATTTATTCTTTTAGACCCTGATCGCATTGCACTCAGGTAATAATTCACAGGAAAAAAGCCATGGTAACACAGACGGAACACATCGTAATCAGCAGAAGACATCAAACACTGTAAATCTGTACAAGTTCAGGCCAGTTTGCTTACATTGTTGCTCTGTTGACAACATGTGCATCATTTAATGATTCTATACATGTTAATGTTCCTGAAATATCCCTACCGTACCTGATATGCCAATACACGTCAGCCAGCTGTATGAATTACGGAAATACCAATTTTGTTTATGAAGAAGGGACTTCCAGATCTGAGTCAAAAGTTAATCACAACCTGTGACAGAGATCGAATGATTCTTGGTGTTAGATCTCCTTCCCAACCTGTGAGGGTGCTGTGTAAAGGGAACAGAGTACCCTGGACTGGATGGCCCGACAATTCATTCCCAGGGTTCGGCGGAAGTCGGCCATCTAGAAAGGGGGCAGACCTACGGTACACTAAACCACTGACCCAGAAGGGAAACAGCATGGCATACATGGATTGGAGGAGCGGGTACACTCGTTAACCAAGGGGTCATGGTTGACGGCATATAAGGGGACGTAGTTGGTGGTTACGCTAAAAATAAAGGGACCTGTGTTTTGTTGCTAACCGTGAGTGTTTTGTTTGTTTTGTCGGTCTGTCTAAAAATGCACTGTTTGGTTGTTCAACGATCCGGAGCTGTCGCCCATGGCCAGCACTAAACCCGGACAACACTGAATTACTTGTTCACCACTGTTGCACGTAATAAACTGTACTTCACCACAAGCACTACCGCACTCACTTTGAACTTTTGACTGTGTTTTGTGTCTAATTGTGTTAAGTGCTGTGCTTATTATTTACAGGACTGCAACCCTTTATCATTACTGTGCAATACACATTGCTGTGTATTGCAAGCTCTTTATTATTTACTGATTGGTCATCAGACCATTGGATTACAAATAAAAGAAACCATTTCATCCGTACTTTGTTGCCTGTCTTTATCATTGGATTACTGAACCTGCAAAGCACCTGCTCTACACCTGCGCACTAATTACCACTTTGCCACACAACCTCAGCATGGTGTTCAGGTATTCCATGTTGTTGAAAGAGCAAAATCAACTTGGCATGAACCAGTCGGGCTGCTGTTAAGCTCGACAACAGTCAAGTTGGTTGACAGAAAACAAAGTTGTGAGCCCTAGCTCCTGCCCCAGGAACCACACTATGGTACAAGCTTTCTTATTTCATCACAGGCTTACAATCCCCTTGTTCATTTCCTAATAGCCTTAACTATGTTATTACTTATTAAGAAACATGTTATTCTTTTATTGAGTGTGTGTATATATATATATATATATATATATATATATATATATATATATATATATATATATATATATATATATATATACACACACACACACACACGGGTGTTAGCACCTCATAATTTCCAGGACTGTAAATATTTGGTACAACTCACACAATACTGTCCATACACACTGTCTTTTTAATAATGCAGTCTTTTTAATAAGTAGAGAAAATACCAATTTTGCACATATTAATTTGATATGCACATGACCCCTGTAAGCATTACACAATGTGTCACTCATAACATTGAATGGTGCCCAATGGTGAACATGAACAGAACATAAAAATATACTGATATACTGATTTGTCACTAAGAGAAAAAAATCAACTAGGAATTGTTCATGTCCAGATACAGTGTACATTCAGTCCAGTTTTTACAGTTCAGTACGTGGTATTTTGGCTGGAGTTTCATTACCAACACTGCTCTGAGGTGCTGGCCTTTTCAACCAACTGTCCAATGAAAAAGCCTTCCTTGGTGCGGTCTTCTGTGCCGTTGAACATAAGGTGCTTTCTTTCCAGGCTTTTTTAACACAACAGCCAGATGGGGTGGTGGACTTCTTGGCTATATTCAGAGAATTTGCTCTGATGTCACCGTTTCCTATTTTAGCACCCTTCTCTACTTCACTAGTAGTATTCTTCTGTGGCATTGTTTTATTTTTTGTTGTCTTGGTTGTAGATGCTTTAGAAGTGACCTCTCAACTTGTTTTTCTGGTACTGCTTGTTGACGTGCTCACTGCCTTCACTAATTTTTTTATTTCTTTTATTTCTTCAATTTTCTCATAGCTTCAAGTTTCCTCTCTTTTTTTATCCATGGGACCTTTGTTTCTTGTGTTTTAGGTGTGCTGTGTAACCAGCATAGACTGTGTGACATTTTCTTCTCATCTTTGGCACATCAAGAGCAGTACTCCTCACATTTTTTGCTCTCAGATCAGACTTGGTCATAGCTAGTGCCTCATAGTTTTCAACAGTTACAGAGGTTCTGTCATTTTCAATAATATCATCCATGATATTGAAAGATGCTTCAACAAGTGGCCCTGAGAAAATGCTTCCACAAGCTTTGAGAGAACTCGGTATCGCTTGGCTTCACTGTCTGGTTGCTTCACGTCAAAGATAAATGTCCACCAATCATGATCTATCCTTAAATCATTCACTGACTTGATGCTGTATGCATTGAAGACGGCATCCAAGTCATCATTGCAGCAGTAATCCTGGACTTCAATTTGCAGCTGGCCAAGCTCATCCACACTGATCACATTTGGCAGCTTTTCCCCAAGTCTGTTGAAAGCAATGATGCACGCTGTACTTTTATGCATAGCTGGGTCTGATAGCTGGGTCAAAGTAGAGTTGTCATATGGCAACTTGGTGATCAAAGCAGAAGCTGCTCTCATAGCCGGTTCTCAGATGTGAGTAGAAACGCCCCAGCCAGGGGTCTGTCATCTCTCAATTTCTTCAAGTCTTTGTGACAGTCTTGTCCCATGGAAAGGTATTTGTCAGGAAACTGAGCTGATCTGGCAGTGCAGTTCAATTTCAGGATGTCCTGTACAGTGAGATTCTGTATTGATTCTGACTTCATGTAGAGGCTCAAAAACATCTTTGTCAACTGGAACATTTGTACATGAACACACTGCATCATTGGTTTGTCAGACTGGAAGATCCTTACGAAGCCTTTAAACTTTGGAAGTATTCCTCTGTACAGATTAATGTGGACCTTCACCATTGTGTAATTGTTGAATAGTTCAACCAAGATTCTGTCCTTCCTGCCCCTTTTTTTTGCTTTTGACTTGGCCTGCTTCATAAGGTGGTGTTGAATTTCCTCAATCCTCACACAGGGCTTTTCATCAACATTGTGGCTTTCCAGAATCTTCTCAATTTTTTCAGCATGTTGTTTTTGTTTGTGCTCTGTCAAGAAGCTAAAGAAAGACCAGAAGGACATCTTCTAGCTTGTGGATTCTTTCTGTGACTTCAATTATTTGAAGAAAACTGGATCCTATCGGCCAAATTAGGGTACATGTGTAACTTGGAGATGCAAGTTTATCTTCTGACATCCTTGCTGCATATTCTACAAGGTGTGGTGCAAGTGAAAATGGCAGGCAGTGTTCACTCAAGAATGCGCAGGTGATTGCCTTCAAAATCATCTGTCGATCAGTCACAGAGACAGGTGCTGCTACTGTGTCCATCCCAGGCAATGTTCGTGTTAACAATTTACAATTAAAAACCCCTGCTTCCGTGGCCTTCTGGGAAACATAGTCCTGTAGCTCCCCAGGACTACATTCTGTCTTTTCTGTTACTAATATATATATATATATATATATATATATATATATATATATATATATACACACAGAATATATTCTGAAAGTTTCTGACATCCACATAACTTGTAATAACTGGGTAAAAAAGAGGACAGTTTTACATAAGACAGTTGATCTTTTAACTCTAAGTTTATGAGTAGGCACTAAGTAACCACTAACCAACAAAATGAAAACATTGGTTTATATATAAGACAGCTTAGTAACAGTTAAACATAATACATCTGACACTGGTCCTAAACTAATTTGACGGGATCTTGCTCATAGATGAACAGTGAACGATAATGTTAACACCCCCCTGGTATACCTGTGGTTGAGTCCAGACTGTTTATATGGGAGATTTATGCACCCTGATGTATTCATGTCACTGCTGACAGCCACTTTTGAGCTGTAACAAACTGGCCATTTCCCATAATGCTGAATAATGGGATGCAACTCAATTAATTAATACCTGAGGGTATCTTTTTTTAAAACTTATAAAATACCTTTTCATTTTGGAAAATATTTAACTATTTTTATTAGAACAAATAGGTAGAGGTAGAGCAGCTAAGACACCTTTGTATGCAGGACATACCTATTACATCTCAGTGGTTAAAAAAAAAGAAATACACACTATGCTGCTAACTTGAGTTGGATTTGTACTGTATCCTCCAGTGAAAAAAGAAATGTTGTTTGACCACAGTGTCAATCAGTTACAACTTCCAACCTGGGGACAAATTATAAGCCTGTTCTGAGAGATGTGTCAAAGATATTCTCTGTCCTCAACAGAACATCCAGTTATCAGAGCTTAGGGAAAAATAATCAAAGATTTACATCAATAAATTGCCACAAAATAGGAAAGGATATGTTGCATTTTTGACATGTGAAATACAGGTAGTGGACAAATAAAAGGAAACACCTGGGTAAATGAGGGACAAAAAATATATTGAAAGCAAGGGCTTCCACACAGGTGTGGCTCATGTGTTAATTAAGCAAAAACATCCCAGCATGCTTAGGGTCATGCATAAAAATTCTGGACAGGCCTGGTTGCCTATAATTATGGCTAGCATGGCTGCAAGAGGAGACCTCAGTGACTTTGAAAGAGGGGTGATTGTTGGGGCACATTTGGCAGGAGCTTCAGTGACCAAGATGGCTCAACTTGCTGATGTTTCACGAGCAACGGTGTCTAAGGTGATGTGGGCATGGAACTCCGAGGGAAAGACATCATCAGCAATGGGCTACAGTGCAAGGCTAAACAGGCGAGCAACTGCAGATCAATTGACTGCAACTTTCAACCTGGGGCACGAGCAGCCAGTTTCATCAAAACCAGTCCGCCGAGAACTCCACAGAGCGGGATACCATAGTGGGCCATCGCCCTATTAAATGACTTTACATTGGTGTTTCCATTTTTTGTCCACTACCTGTATATCTACAAGGTATAGCTTCGCTGTAACCAAACGTTATTTCAATTAGAATGTTGGGAACCATGGTTTTGTTGCATGTAGAATAGGATAAAGGGGTTTCTCTAAATGAGACGTTTCTCAATGGCATAAAAAGTCTGTTTGTTTTTTTTAAAGCATAAAAGTCAAATAAAGATTGAAAAAACAGTAAATTCTTTCAAAAATAAACGTCAATATTAATCGTCGATTTGGCAAAAAAATAAAAATCGAATAGTAGCAAGCCTATACACTCCATGCACCAATACTTACACACAAAAATAAAACATAAAACACAAAAATATGCACAGGGACGGGGCATCCCACCACACAGGGTTATTAGCTTTATTTGTCTCAATTGTTTTAATATGAAATCTACTAGATTTTTTTTCCCATCCAGTTGTACCGGTTTTCTTTTATGAGGAATCATTTTAAGCTTGGGTATTTAGCTTGTACCTTTCATTCCTGTTTGTCAAAAATCGAGGACAATGTTTAGTTCATTAGTTGTTCTGCTGGGTTTTCTGGAGCAAAACATAATGCTTTTGGAATCAGTGTTTATTAATTACAAATGTTTGTCAATCAATCAAACAGACAGACTGGGTCCTGTTGAGCAGTGAACAGATAAGAAGAATCTGAAGAAATATTAAATAATGAAGAGATTAAGAAGACGTGGTATTGCCTCTAAGAACATAAAAACAATACATACCACATGCAAGGACAGACAACAGCATTTCCTAGCTGCAGCCAAAAATGCTACTTGCATACTGTAAACAAGACAGTATCATCCACGGGTTTACTTGAATGGTATTTCAACTGCATTTAGGTTTAATCAATATATGTAAACAGAAAACATGAACAGAAATGTGTTAATAACAAATTAGTTTACTACTATAATTTCCTTCACCATTTTGGATTGGGAAAAGTAGAGAAGTACCTCAAAACCCCAAAACAAAGTGAGTCATTGCACCTTCAGTTTAGATTACCACATGTTATATAACATTTCTGGCTGAAATTGTATTTCGACAAATTGGCTGTATTTTATTTTGACCACAACATGATTTTTTATGTGTGGTTATTTCAGCAAACCACAATTGTACTGCTAACAATCTTTGGTTAGAACCCCAACCATTAATCGACATTTATGTATTTCTGATTCATCAATAATCAACACTATTTAGAAATTCCTTCATTTGAAAAAAAAAAAAAAAAGTTGTAAAAGATGAGTAACAATATTAAAAACCAATATTTCACACTTGCAATCAATCAAATCCCAGGTGGACCACCTGGCGGTTTTTGTTTGTTTGTTTGTTTTCAGCCCAGAGAGATTTTTTTATGAAAAGGGGTTTTGTGTGGAAGAACAGAAAAATGTATATATTTTAAGAACAGTACATCACCCACTATCACTTTAAAGGCAAAGTTGTAAATGCATTTGACATAATTTCATGTTTGGTACTTGATCATTTTTTTGTGTACATATGAAAATAATAACAGTATAGCAGAAATGGTTTTGAGTTAAGCGCTGTCAATATTGTGAAGGATGGGGTGATTATAAAGTAAATTAACAGTACTTTTAAATGTGCATTCACTTATCTTTTCAATTAAAACCTTGTTAAACAATTGCACAGGCAGTAATGGCGGCTCTGCAAAGCACTGATCGAGACAGCTTTCCTGTAATTCTTTACCCTTCTAACCATTAATCAAGCAGACATTTTCCTCATCATTAAATTATCTAGTTAATATATTACATCTCACTTGTTTTACATATGTGCATTTTTGTCTGCATTGCTTTTTATAAGAAGGCATTTTCCCTTGAAGCACTTAATCTTTCTTGTTTAGGGTGACCATTAAAACCATTCTAATATTTTCTCACTTTAATTAAAATGTATCAGCAATAAAATGCTGTCTGAGATTCCCTTTTTCATTTGTGTCATTAGTGTGTGTATATATATATATATATATATATATATATATATATATATATATATATATATATATATATATATATATATATATAAAAACAGGGAACAGTAACAAGTCTGGCAGTTGCAAACACTCAGAAATGACAAGCACTCAGACAACCTGTTTTTGAAGTTTTTATTGAAACACTAATTGGATCGTGGGGGTGTTTCCAGTACTATGTATAACTTGCTTGAGCCATAATTTGATTTTATTATTATTATTATTATTTATTTCTTACAATTGTTACAAGATATCACATTATTTTTACATACAATTACCCATTTATACAGTTGGGCAATCTAGGTAAAGTACTTTGCTCAAGGGTAGAGCAGCAGTGCCCCTCGCTACTCCACACTGCTGCCCCTCTTTAAGTATCAAAAGATTTTAAATATAATATTAATATAATTCACAATTTTGGCAACTTAAAATGTCCTCCAATTTCAATGAAAGCATTACTACTGTATCATAAATCAAAAGAAAATGACAACTGTATAAACTAAAAATAATGTTAACTGCAATATTTTATTTTTCAGGGGCCGGTATAGCTACAGGGGTAGTTTCTACATTTTAAGGCTCCAGTGGTGTTTCTAAATTATTCTTTATATTTTTGTCCCCCAAATTTCAGAAGCAGTAATCTGATGGAGAATATCTTCCTAGAAAACCAACATGAGCCTGTTCCCTATGCACACATGTTATTAACTGCTACTTTACAAGCAACCATGACCTTCATTTACTGTGCAAGTTGCAAAAAAAACCTTGATAGACTCAAAAAAACATTTTGAGATGGAATACATTTTCAATCTTTGTTTTTTATATTAAACATATGGATATATTCCAGCTTCTGGGCTCTCTCATGCAATGCAGAAACACAAAGACAGGTCATCTTATCTTTATATCAAACAGCTAACCGAATATGTTATTATAATGTTTTAATACTTATAAACTGATTTTTAATAGCAAAACAATGTGCTCATCTGTAAATGCTAATATGCTTAGTTCAAGTTATGTGATTAACATATATGCAAATCAAAAAGATATTAACTGTAAAAAACACTTTGGCTAATAAATGAGAATCCATTAGTCTTATCTTTATGAAAGTTGAACAGTGTATTCTGTGTGTAATTACAAATAAGTGAGTTATGCCAATTAGTAAATATTTGCATATACTTTTGAGGTTGAACAAAAAAATAAATAAATAAAATGGAGTAAAGTACATTCAACAGCCCCAGTAAATCATTTAATCACATCATTTTATCCCAGTTGTTGTAATCCAATTTAAATAATGTTACATTGCATGTAGTGTTTCAATGTTATCATTGTTTTTACTGTATATGCTATACTTTAATTGTTATAAAATAATTTCACTCCTGAAACAATTGTGAAAACTTTGGAACTGGAACCCCATTTTAGGCGGTACCACGGTTCCCCCCCCCCCTGTATAATTTCATTGTGTTTCTACATTTCCACTACAAAGCAGATTGCATCCTAAACCAGTACACACACTCAATAGTCTCAGCAGAATGTAAGATTCAGCTGGAAATTTTAAGTTTGAATTTAGGTATTCGAGAATGTATTACCAAATATTAAACAATATGCTCCTTTATGTAGTCTTTTCAACAGACATTTTAAAAGTGAAACCACTATTATCTAGTGGCTTTAGCAAACATTATGATTTGTAACCAGGTCTGGATAGTATCAGTCTTTACAGCTGTCCTTGAAAACATACAACAAACGCATTCTTAACAAGATTTGACACGGGAATCTGTGTGCATTGGACTATTTACGGCAATGAATTAGAATATTCAGACTGCTATAAAATAAATAGTTGTGTTTTCAAAAAACAACCACATCAGTAAAAGTACTTGATGTTGAAATCTAACAGGATAAAGACAGACCAAAGCAGTGAAAACTAGGAAGACCCACACTTTCTCAATAACTGGTGACAATAGAAGCCAACATAGAGTTCTGTGTAAAACCTACTGAAAACATAAATGTGGATTATGCCCCTCGAGTTCGATTTACCATTTCTTATTTTTTCACTAATGCCACAGAATCATTTTGTTCACTGTTTTATACAAAACTTTCCTTTCAATTTTATGTTACTGAAGCTGTGCACGGACAAATTAAGACATATTGCATCTATCTGGGTCGAGAGATAAAACATTCATATGGTAAAAAATACTGAAGTACGAAATATAGTCAAACATTTTGGCTAATGCCTTCATCAGTGTTTTGGGTTCTGCAGTATTGATGTATGGTTTTTACATATGCTAAATTAATAAAATGTGGTCATAATATATGGTTTCTTAGGAGGCTGTGAGGTCCAGTGGTTAAAGAAAAGAGTTTGTAACTAGGTCCCCGGTTCAAATCCCGGCTCACTCACTGACTCACTGTGTGACCCTGAGCAAGTCACTTAACCTCCTTGTGCTCCGTCTTTTGCGAGACGTTGTTTGTAAGTGACTCTGCAGCTGATGCATAGTTCACACGCCCTAGTCTCTGTAAGTCGCCTTGGATAAAGGTGTCTGCTAAATAAACAAATAATAATAATACTATGCTAAATTAATAAAATGTGCTCATAATATGCTGTGTAGCAAAAGACACAACAGTTTATTTAGCAGACGCCTTTATCCAAGGCGACTTACAGAGACTAGGGTGTGTGAACTATGCATCAGCTGCAGAGTCACTTACAACTACTTCTCACCCAAAAAACAGAGCACAAGGAGGTAAAGTGACTTGCTCAGGGTCACACGAGTCAGTGGCTGAGGTGGGATTTGAACCGGGGACCTCCTGGTTACAAGCCATTTTTTTTAACCACTGGACCACACAGCCTCCTGTACTTTTTTCACCTATTTTGGTACAGTCATCTCCAGCTAAGAGAACACTCCTAGGGAAGCAAGCGAATCGTTCTCTTAGCCGAAGTGTTCTCTAAGACGGAGTTGACCACCAGACCCAATATGAATCAATAAATAAATATGTATTACTTGTCATGACGCACATGCATCAACATGTGAAATGAACAGAGGAAGTAAGAGAAAAGCAATATGCAAGTGTATGTTAATAAACTATAATAATAAACTAACTGTCAAACTAAATTAACTCAGCACCCCTACACATGTTAAAAAATGCAGCAGTAGCTCTAGATGAATTATGAATACATGTACAGGAGAAATATTTAAGACATGCACAAAATTATTTAATAGAATGGTGAAGCAACTCACCAGAAAGGAAAACACCAAATTGCTCAGTGACTTGTGTCTGATTTAGGCTTCTTTCAAGAGCTTGAACAAATTCCCACTTTCTGTAGCAAGAGAAACAGCTGCGCATTTCACCATTTGTGTACATGCTATTTTGTAGTGATGAGGTTCACTCATGGAAATCAGAATACAAAACGAGCCAATGAACCAAAATTAAGACACTATCAGGTTACAAAACACTACTGTATCAGTTGTGAACGAATCGCTATCGTTGCCAAAAAGGTGTTCTTTTAAGCGGAGCATTTACAATGGGAAAGAATCAGTTTCACCACAAGGTTATTCTCTTAGCCGAAGTGTTCTCTTAAAAGGTGTTCCTATATGCGCTACTGTATTTGCCTGTAACATCTTTCAAATGTCTCATATGTTATTTACATTTAAAATGCTACTTATGCTGTCCAAATAGTTAAAGGTATATTTTAACTAAAAGAAAAGAAGCCCACCCACAAATGAAAGTAAGACCTTGTGATTTTTCAACATGTCTTCATTTTGCTTACACTAAATTCAGAGGCATGTCTGGCAGGAGTCTGGTTACAGGTAGAAGGTACATGAACCTTTTAATAAAAATCTGAGCTGCAGTTTCAGAAAGGAAACAGATGCCAAACAAACAGCAAATACGCTTTCTGTAATTGGAACTGTTAACAAATCCATTAAGGCTGAGTTTATAAATATAACACACTTACACCCATATGCAATGTCCTTTATTACAGAAGTGTATAACAGTGGTGCTCATAAGGATAATGACCTGGTAGTTTATTAAAATTCTTGGCAGTCACCAAACCAAACCAAATTGTGAATAAATTAATCAAGTTTCGGGCAACATTGCATCTGTGGGACAGCTTTCTTTTTAAAATCATATGCATTTATTTATCTATTCAGAGATACCAGGATATATTGATACCAGGATATATTTGAATGGGGTGAAACAGGCAACACATACCCTGCTAAATGATGTATATGTCTTTACACTGGTTTACTTGTAGGAGGGTATTCTGTGTGATAATGTTAACCATTTGATATTCAATTATGAAGCCCATCATGAATTGAAACTACAGGCTGAATGACACACTTATGAGTAAATGTTCAGGGAGCACAGTAAGTATTCAACAAATGAGGACTAACAACCAATAAATGTGAGTGGGTTGTTTAGGGCCTTCTTCTAGGGTGAAATAGTCACACATCTCAATGAACGCTGATGGAGTATTCTGTACAATATATGCAAATTACACAAGTTTCCTACCCATGTTCTCAGGAACACATTTCCTAAAACATGTTGATATGCATACCAGGCTTTAATTTACATGAAAAGCCTGCTTCATTTTATTAATCCTTACAAAACAACATTATTTTAAAGAAATTAAAGAAACTTACCCTGATCCACTAGAAATCGTAACTTCTGTATTGTGGCCAAGTTACCACTTACTCTGTAAATGCCATCAGCTTCCAGACCTGAAAAAATAAATACATAACTAAGTAAGTAATATCTCAGCTAAATATGTTTCAATTAAATATTTTGCATACAAAACCTACAAACTGTAAAATATATTACTCATAGTCACTCAACAATGCAGCATTTGTACTGAATTTGTAGCACCCAATAGTGTATAGTAAAACCTGTCTAGAGGTAGCTATTGTAAAATCTAATACTGAACCTAAAAGAACATACCGTAGGAGTACTGTCCAGTTATAACCTGTAATTCAAGGAGTGTATTCATTTAAAATGCTCTGTCCATTATGTATACAAGTATTTTATTGCAGATATACCATACCCACAGGACATGTGTGTGTTTAAACAATATAGACTTGATGCACAGTCACATTTACATTGGCTTTAGACAGACAAGACATACAAATAATACAAGATTCCATAATAGACAGGTTACGCATTGTAGAGGCTATACCATTTATTTCAATAGGATTTGGTTGGGACCCCAAAATTCTGCTCAAATAGAATGGAGAGTGGCAGGATTAGACCGGTTTTACTGCATTGTGAATTTGTGTTTTAATACCAACATTCACCCCATCTTAGCTAGGACAATGCACAGAATTTAGATTGAATCTTTCACCTCTGGAGGCCGGGGTTTGACTCAAGTCACCAGTGAAACTTGACCCTCAGAATTCAGTTAATGTGGCAGTCCCATGATTGAATGGTAGTGGTGTTCTGAGCAGAATTGAGGTGCTTGCAGAGCTACAAGGTGGGGACATTGTCCCTCACCTTCAATATCGCTACATTCACAGACACCAAACAAAAATGAAAAAATAAATAGACATAAAAGCAATACATTGCATTCCACTTCCTGAATTCATAATTTTATAATTACTCATAATAAAAATAATCAAGAGAACACAACTCAAAAATAAACTCCTGAAGCTTGAGACATGGTTTGAGTTATACCCCAAACTGTGCTGGAATCAGAGACTGACTTTGGACCTAGTTCCGTGGTTGGATTAACATTCCATCTGGATCAATTCCAATATGACGGAAGTAGAAGATGCTCAGAAAATTGCTACAATTATAGTGTTCACGTGCCATTGAATCTCTGTTCCAAAAACATGGGGAGCTCCAGCCAAACCAGACCAATAAGAGTTGGCAGAGTTGGCCATCCTTTCATTGACCACATGGCCCTCTTTAGATTGGAAGCATTTTATTATTATGGAAATTAACTGTGGCTCTGTATAATTTAGCTGAGAATTTTTTTTCCTGGTCCTTGTTTTTATAAATAAAATTACAAGATGGAAGACTGGTGAACTGCACTGTGGTTTTACAACAAAAATGTAGAGAATAAGTTGTATGTGCTTCACTAAGCAAAAAATAAGGATGAGAAAGTTACAAACTGTACCCACAGTATACATTCAAAGAACACTCACAAAACCAGATGGAAGTTTTCTTATGTCAATCTTTCCATCCAAATGATGGGATGTACAGTATCACCCAGCTAAAAAAGATAATAAACAGCCAAATAAAACAGGCCTCAGAAATGCAAAGAAAACAACCCTTTAAACTAGTCCAGTGTTTTAATCAGTCCCTTTCTGTCTCTACTGTATATTTATGATTAGAACATTTGGCTGCAGTTCAGGATGTCTTTATGCCCATATTTTAAATAAACCCTTTTGGGTTGGTGGATTACTACAGCAAGGAATTCTACAGCAATCAGACATGCCATTGGTAATACCTCAATATTTTACAGAGGCCCTCCTTTATAAGTTGCATTGTTTAGGCATGGCCCGTAAATATTTACATCAAAAGGCACAATGAAAAAAGTCAAAATGGTTAAAGGTGTAAAAAAACAATGACTTCAAAGAAAAGTACTACACTTGCTTCATCATTTTTCTACTTTTTCTGGGTTGATTAAAAATGTGGTAAATTGGATTCCTAAAGCCGCCCGCCTCTTGAATGTTCTTGGCTAGGCTTGAGAAGTTCAGGCCTCACATTACAGTCTGGGTAACTGAAAGGGGATCTTTTTGAAACACATCTCTCACTCATCACAGAATCAATGGGAAAAACCTTTCCAGTATTTAAGCAAAACACTTGCAAATGCTTTCAGGAATCAGAAGAAATGAATTTCCTTTTGAAAAACAAAAATGGAAAAAAGATGTATTCCACATGATACGCCTTCCTGTCATCTGCGTACCATGAGTTAGCATGCTATTTATAGTTTCAGATCTATTTGATGGCTATCCAACAATGTTCAGGTGATTCTGATTAAGTAAACTGTTGATTAAAGGATGTCTCCGATAAGAACAGTAAAGAGAAAGTCTTTTGAAGAAAATAAAAAGAAACCATTTCCCATTAAATATTCAGTTTGGTTACTTACACACTTTGTAGCTGATTGCTGGCCTACTTGAATTGAATCCAATTAATTCTAAAGTTTCACTAGTTTAACAAACAAGGGTATGTGTTTCATGCGAGTCTTAAAACAGTCTAGATGTTTTTTATTAAAGATGTTTGTCAGTATTTTTGTCATTTGCAAACACGGAAAGTTACAGTTACATACAAACCGGTGGGGTTTGAATTTGCCTATGTAGTTCAAGGTCCTGTTTTGCAGTAACCTAAATATTGCTGATGCTGAACTTGTACAGTAAGTGACAATGGACTGAGTGTTGCTGTTGAGGATCCTTCAGGCAGTGGTTGAACTGAAAAGTAACTAAATGGTATTTATTTTTAGTGTCTTAATTTAAAATCACCATCACTGGAATATATGAACCTCAGACATTCTGACAGACTATAATGAAAGTTGTAAAAGCTGGCTAGCTAAATCCTAGAAAGATAGGAATGCTGCTGTCGTGTTTAATATTTACATTGAACTACTGCCTAATTTATTTGCATAAAACAACACATTTATTTAGGGCCTTTCGTTTGTTGTACAACTTAGGCAGCCTTTACAAATTGTTGACAATTTATAGAGCTGAAACTTTTTTCTCTGTAATTTGAGAATGGCGTTTAAACCTTGAAGATTAAAAGTGTTAAGCGCTTGTGGATATTTCAGTCCATTCCAAAGCAGGTCCTTAATTGTTGAATGGAACACTCTGGCAATGTGCCCCGCCCCTGTGTGCATTGCTGTGTTATATGTTGCGTGTGGTGTGTTAATGTTGGTGTATAGATATGGCTGCACGGGATATAAATGGGTGTGTGTAGCACAAGTTATTTAAAATGTATAATTGGCACAGGGATTGCACTTCACTTCACGTGCATTAAAGTACTTTAAAATGTGAACACAGGGTTTTCACAGATTAGTTCACATGGTGGGATTCAAGTGAATAATTAATTGGTAATTGAATCCCAGCACAATTGTATATATAGATGCACATTTCATTCACTCGGGGTTGTGTGTTCAGGGCGAAGGAACAGGAGAGATTGAGGAGAGAAAGATTAAGAAGCAATTGCTACGTGGTGCTGCAGGACCAGCATGGTATGTGTTTCTTTAGTGTTCATCCCTGTTTGTTAGCGTCTGTTAGTTTTGTTTGTCTATTTATTTTGGCCGCAAGTAACCTGTCCTGTTTTCTGTTTAAATATTTTATTTTACAATAAACTCGCTGAGCGCAACAGCATGTCAGATTCACCACCAACTACCATAACCACTAAAGCCAGCTTGTCACAAACACCTAGATTTAATTCAAAACTTAAAGACCTGGTAGGAATAGGGCTCTGGACTGTTTAATTGTATAGTTGGTTAAGACGCAGCCCTGGACTGGAATGGACTGAAATAGCCAGTGAGGACTACTGATTTAATGCAAAGGGGCTAATAGGTCCAGTGGGTTAACAGTCGACTTTCACCAAGGAAACCCAGATTTGAATCCAGATTAATCTGTAACAACATACAATGAGTTTGGTGGTCTCAACAAAAAGAACACAACACATTTAAGAATATAAGAACATAAGAAAGTTTACAAACAAGAGGAGGCCATTCGGCCCATCTTGCTCGTTTGGTTGTAGTACCTTATTGATCCCAGAATCTCATCAAGCAGCTTCTTGAAGGATCCCAGGGTGTCAGCTTCAACAACATTACTGAGGAGTTGGTTCGAGACCCTCGCAATTCTCTATGTAAAAAAGTGCCTCCTATTTTCTGTTCTGAATGCCCCTTTATTTAGTCAATTTGACAATGTATACCCTATTTAGACTAAGAAAATTATGCCATTCACATCATTCACAATCACATTTTCAAAATGCAGTGATTAAGCATTATAGAGGCTGTGTGAATAGGGTATTTGAAATACCTATGCATTGTATAATGACACAATTGTACAGCATCTGATGTTTGTTAAATTATGCAAAGAACATTTACACTCTGAAGAAACTGTTAAATGTTGTTCTGGTAAATTAGTTTTTAATCCTTGAGAAAGGTTAATATGGTATTAAAATGATACAAGTGACCATTATACTAAGACACCAAAAAGGAAATGGTTAAGGGTATAACTTTCGGGTCACAGTGATTTTACCCAAAAATAACTAATTGTTCCCTTTCAATTCGAAGACGACCAACAACAGGGACCACCTACCGCGGGATCAAAATAGTCAACCCACGGAAGCCATTCCTCTTTTTGCCTCTCAAGACGGTAAGGTAAGACCTTCTGTGTTGACAACTGAGCGTATATTAAAATAACTTTTCCGGGTTGACTGCAGTTCCCCTGCTTTCGTGGAATCAGCAAATCTAAAAAATAAAGTCTCTTTTTTGTCTCCTTTCTTCAGCAGCCTGCCTTGCTTGCATTGCAGGCTTGCTTCTTTACTGTCTGTTGTTTGTGTGCGACTGTTTGGTGCACTCGGTGATCGATGCACACGGTAACCATACACTACATGAGCACAGTGCTTGGTGCAGTTGGCGCGCATGGTATTCGCTGCACTAAGCGTCATAATGTAACAGGTGCACAGTGCTCAGCGCCCGGCACTTAGTACCCCAGTGCACGCATAGTCTGGTTCACGTGGTACCCTCGGTGCTTCGGTAGGCCTGTTGTGCACTTGGCTAACACAGCAGGCATACTAACGGCCTACACGGACGGCTTACTCAGGGAAGCACCGCTCCCAGAGCTGATGGCTTCAGAGTTTCTTCTCAGAGGTGAGCGTCCTAGACACAGACAAGGTGGCGCTACTAGATGTGTCGATATCCCCGGTGCATACCTTTGGGCCAACTGTGGAGGAGATCTTGCAGCGCTCCCAACGTGAACGCGAGGCATCTCGGCAAGTGGCTGAGCTACTCCCTCTCCGTGCTCCGGCAGGGGGCAGGTCGAGCCGTTGGCAACCTCCCCATGCACGCACCATTACCAGGACGGTTCCGGTTCACACGGCTCCGCTGGGTGATCTGAGGCACTGCCTACAGGCAACCGCGCGCCCACACAACAGCGTTCTAGGCAGCAGTTCCAGGGCCTTCTCCCTAGGCACCCTTCTCAGTGTGCCCCGCCCAAACCTCAGCAGGAAGGGCCCCTGAGGGCTTGTGGCCTCAGACCCCCTTTTCCACAAACCAGCTGCAATACTGGCGCGCTTTCACCTCGGACACCTGGGTGCTCACCACCGTGCACAATGGTTACGCGCTACAGTTTCGCATGGGGCCTCCTCCCTTCTGAGGGGTCACGATTATATCCATGACAGACCTTCTTCAGGTCTCGGTACTTCAACATGAAGTGGCTGACTTGCTGCCGAAGCGAGCCATTCGTCTTGTAGACCCCATCTCATGTGGAGAGAGGTTTTACTCAAGATACTTTCTGGTACCCAAGAAGGACGCCGGCTTTCGCCCCATCCTAGACCAGAGACTCCTCAACGAGTTTTTGAAGGAGGTTCCAAATGCCGTCACCATCACATTCTCCAGTCTGCCCATCCGGACATGACCCGTACTTATGGGACGCATACTTTCACGTTCCCATTCGTCCCGTGCACAGGAAGTACCTCTGCTTTGCCTTTCAGGGAAGCGTTTACGAGTTATCCGTGCTACCGTTCAGCCTCTCCTTAGCT